>NC_081539.1:5839291-6129291 GCF_030273125.1 Centropristis striata
ATAAATTAAAAAATGTTTACATTTTTCTTTTCTGGAAGTTTAACCTCAGCTCCTATAAAAAGTCACTTAATAAAACACTGGAATATTGAAACTGTTTTTGGGCTAAAAGCAGCTGCAAAAAGTCAAACTTTGGAGTTCTATTAACACCAATCACCTCAGAAAAATGAATCAGTTTTTGTCAAATGTATATTTATTTCAAACCACAGGTGAAAATACATAATAAAAAAGACAAAAGTTTCAACACTGACACATTTTTCATGAGTTATTGGCCGCTCAGTATCATTAACATGAAACATTTCCTGACAAACTCTTTTACACTACTGAAAGATAACACAAATATAAAAACATACTATTCCTGAGCTACCTTTTGTCTTTAGAATTAAACAGCTTATAAATTCACACATTAATACAACACGGCTACATTTCTGGTTATGTTTCCGTGTGGACGAACATCATAGCAGCATCACTGTTAAAGTAGCAGCTCTCAGCCTGAAGTCACAACCCTCCACTCAACTAATGGAGCATGTTTCTTGGAAAAAAAAAAAAAAAAAATCAACTTAGTGTCTTTTGGTAAATTCAGCATTAAAATTAAGACTAAGATGCAAGAATGAGATTTAGCTAGTGCTTTACAAGTCAAGTTTTGTTTGTTCCTCTAAAGGAAAAATTGCATTGCTTGGAAATAATGCCTTTTTAAATACTTATAAGACATAATTTGGACATGCACTTGATTTATAGATGCTGAGACCTACATTTTTCAAAACCGTATACCATTCAAATGGTCTAAAAATAGAACTGGATTTTTCTGAAGAACATACTGCCTAGGTCCTGCAGAACCCGGCCGCAAAGTGAATTAATAACAAATATGAAATCTGCAGAAGCCTGTGTTTTGTTCTCAGATAAGTGGAGCAAGTCCTCAAACTGTTTCCCCCCCCCCCCCCCCCCCCCCCATTCACTTTGGTTGAGGAGGGCTGCAGATTGAAACAGGTTGAGAGCTGCTGGTTTGGTTAGAAGGCACACGGAGAAAAGGAGAAGCTGCATTTTTATGTGTCTGTAACTGCACTGAAGCTGATCAAATTGTAGAACTACGACAGAGTGTTGGGGCCACATTTATAAATAAATACAAGATTAAAGTCGTAAATATTGAATTATGACTTGATTCTCGTTATTTAATATTTAATATTTTTAAGAGTTTAATTTAAGAGCTGATATCTAGACATTTTCCATGGTTTTCTGGATAATAACCAAAATCATTATCAAGAAAACCAGGGAAAATGTCTAGATATCAGCTCTTAAATTAAACTAAAATAGCTCATATGTGTCCAAATAAATGTACCTTTAGTTGTACCAGCCATTAAAATAAGGAATTTAAGAAAAAAGGTGGTCTAATAATTTTTTCTAGGGACGTTCAAACCTCCATCTACTGCAGGTTTTACATTGAGAATGTATAAAGTACCTCATACAGCCCAGAATTACCTAAAACTGTCCCTTTAATCCGATAAGAAATTGTGTTTCTTGACCTCACTGATTAACGTTCTCCATCAGCCCCAGCAGAAACAAACATGGCTTCAATCGTGCGTAACAATATGTTGAGTTTCCAGCCAGCAGGAAAAGTCCCACAGCTCCAGTCAGTCAGCTCGTCTTCATCCTCCAGTGAGGAGGAGGCTGCAGCTCCACCTGGACCCTGGAGGCTCAGGAGAGCTTGGAGCACCCAGAGGACAGACGTCTGGGCCCGGGTCAGTTCGTTTTATTCCCGTAAAAGTAGAAAAGTGGGCGGGGTCAGAGGCGAGAGCTGCAGGGCAACGGTCGGAACGCCACCTCCGTGTTCTCCTCCATGATGATGTCGAAGCGGCACATCAAAGGTCTGACGGAGAGGAAGAAAGAGCACCATTAGGCTTTTATTAATTAGAAAATGAATCAGAAACTTTTCTTTTACGTGACAGCAAGCTGAATATCTTTGAGTTTGTTCTGGTGGGAAAAAAGTAAGGGAGACTGGGGATGGTTGCACATTTTTATCAATTCTCAAGTCGTCAAAAATAGTCAAATTTAGCACCAAGTGTGCGTAACAAATGGTATCATTGCTGCAACAACTTAAGAGTCAAATGAATCTTTAGATCTCCAGCTTTCACAGGTAAAAACAAGAGTATCCTCTTCACAGACATGCACACTTTATGCTAATCTCATGCAGTTTGGTGCAAAACCCGTTTTCCTTGTGCATTAAAATGTGTTATTCTTGCCAATTATATTTGAATATTTCTGCACACTGGGGTCCCAACTCAATTTGTTGGTTAAACGTGGCATTGTCTGATAAATTAGGAGACTAAATACACCTTGCTTTCTGACCAAAGTTGTGCTTTGAACGTGAATCAAATCAATTCGAGGAGAGAACTACTGGTTTGCTGTAGCAGCATATTATTTTAAAAAAAGGTTACATTCTAACATAATACATTGTATAAAACGTTACTTCCATACCTGAAATTTTGTGTTTTGTCTGTCAAATCTACAAATTACTTCACACAGCTATGAAATTTCACGTGCAATGTCAGGAAGGAAGGAAGTGATCTTACGGAAAGTGTATTTTGATGATTTTTGTTAAAACTGCACCATTTTTTTTGATTGATTTCCCTTTTGATTGCACAATAAAAATACATACTGCATCACCAAAAAAAATGGATTTAGGAAAATAAATCCAAACAGTGATATAATTTGTTCTTGCAAAGCAAAAACAGCATAAAACCCTTCCATTTTAAACACTTTTATCCCTGTGTGTGGTGGACTGACCTGTCCGGATGCTCCAGCGGTGTGAGGCGTATTCGCAGCAGTCTGATTTTGTAACGGGGGCCGATCACGTTGCCAGTGCTGATGCGCATCGAGATCTTCTGCACCGGCTGCAGATCCTCATCGAACTGAGCCAGCAGCCGCGTGGAGGTGTACTGCTCGAAGCGCAGCAGCTTCCTGCCACCAAAGAAGAAGAGAAAGTTGAGTTAAAATAACCTGTGTTGGTGTTTCTTTATGGGCATTTCTCTGTGCTCGCTCTATGCATTATAGTGCTATCGTTTGTTTAAACTTGCAGCTGATGTGTTGATTTATTTCTGTTTTTATGGTGCAGACTGTGTAAACTGAGGCTCTGACAGGTGCAGCTGGTGCTCCAGGTGTTTCACAGACTTACTGGTCTATTCTGGCCTCCGTGAAGTATCTCCCGCTGTGCAGCCGGATGTAGACGACCCCCCAGCGGAGGTACTGGTTCCAGGTCACCATGTCCACTCTGTAGCTCAGCTCTGCCACAAACACATGAAACATATCCGAGTTTAAAAGTGTTCTGTTGGTTCCCACCAACCTCCACCTTTCCTCATAAACTACAAGAACTATGTGTTGTTTTGCCCTTCTGTATGTAAATATTCCTGCACACTGGGGTCCCTAACACACCAACTGTTGATGTTTTTTTTCAAGTTTGCAGACATTTAAACATGTTTTGTTTGCGGTAAAGGATATATAGCACTAAAAAGATTAACTTTGGATCAATATTGACTTGATTTTATCGTTTACTCAAGCCTCAAAACTAGTTTTAAAGCTACAAAAACAAGAGTATCCTCTTTACAGACATGCCCACTTTATGCTAATCTCATGCAGTTTGGTGCAAAAACCATGCAGTTTTTCTTATGCATTAAAATGTGGTATTCTCACCAATTATATGTGAATATTCCTGCACACTGGGGTCCCTAAACAGTCTGTGAGCTGCATGAATCAGGTCCAACTGGAAAGCTGAGCTGCTGTGACCTCTAGGATAATCACAGCCTCATGAAACTTTACAACCACAAACTAGAGACCTGGAGCTTTCAAGGGATGGATGGCTTTACACACTAGATTCACAATAAGGGGTTTTTTTTTTCAAAAAAATACAGAAATCTCCAGAATTTCAAAACCTTTTGAAACCAAATCACAGCATGGAATTTTTTCTGGTGTTCCTTAAGGTCTTTGTGTCTTAATGTGGAGTTTTGGAGGGTCTTTTAAACCATTTTTATAAGTTTTCACATGGTCAAAAATAGTACAATTTTGCACCAAAGGTGTGTAACAAATGGTATCATTGCTGCAACAACTTAAGAGACATACTGTAAGTGAGGATCCCAAATTAATCTTTAGATCTCCAGCTTTCAGATGATGTAGACCACTTCTATGTTGCATGTACCGTTGACCTGCTATCTCCCCCTTAATACCCCCCGTCCCCTCTAAAAAAGACAGAAATTCATCTGTGGTAGGGAGGGGTGGAGTGGAAGAGGATATTTCTACTGCTGCCTCAGTCCCACTACCTCCTGTACTACAGTGAAGCTGCCGTGTGAATGAGACTCTTTGTGTTTTTGTGACTCACTCCTGTAGGGCAGCGTGGCCGTGGTGCTGAAGAAGACTTTGGTCTGTCCGAGCCCCAGCAGAGTCTCCCTCCACTGGCTGACGTCGTAACCTGCAGGTGAGAACACAGCTGATCAGACACAGTGACAGTAATGACATATCTCAAAATAATGACTTTTACGCCATTATAATGACATTATATCTCAAAATAATGACTTTTTTCATCTTAAAACATGGTAGTGTTATGACAAAAACATGGCATTTAAAGGATTGAAATATTTAAAAATCAATTATTGTTTGATATAAAAAATGAGGGCATATGTAGGCAGAAAAAAAAAATATAGTGTAAAATATTTTTTATAGCTTGCTTTTAAAGAGTGCATTTTATGCACTCACTAATACAAGATTGCATAAAACTTGAACCAGCCCCGAGGGTTAAATGTTTATATAATGCGCTACACTCCTAGTTTCCTCTCTCCTTGCACGGTTTCCTTACATCTCTGCATGCAATAAAGAGACATGAGATGCATCCTTAGAGAGAGCTCAAGTTCAGCCTCTCACCACGTACCGAGCACGGGGCAGGACGCAGGTTTGAAGGCCTCACACTGCAGACAGCGCCCCTCCAGGAAGTCGCTGTAGGAGGAGCAGGGGTACCCGGTGAGGCTGCAGGTCTGGTTCAGAGAGCACAGGAACAGAAACACCGAGCGCTGGTGGTCACACACGAAATAAGATTTACCTGTTGGAGACAAAGCTGCAGTCAGTCAGTGTTTGTTAGTTAAAGTTGATGAGTGTGTTTGAGTTTACTGCCTGTGTGTGTGTGTGTGTGTGTGTGTGTGTGTTTTAACCTGCGAAGATGGTTTTGGGACACCCTGGTTGGTCGGCTCCACCGTTGGCGTAGAAGTCAATGTGACCGTGAGCTCCGCGGAGTCCAAACGCTGCACAGGAAATACACAAAACACAGATTGAAGACTGAGTTCTGCATGTTGAATCATTATTTTAACCTTTATTTAAACCCTCTGAGCCCGAAACCCGTTCGGGCTGAGGCTGTTTACACAGAGCAGAGAGGAGAGGACAGGAGAGGCTGTTTACACAGAGCAGAGAGGAGAGGACAGGAAAGGTGGACAATACTTCAATATGTGGAGAGAACTGTTTTTTGTGCATTGTTTTTTGGTATTTCAGATTTGGATTTTTCAGATTTTTTGGTTATTTGTGTCTTTTTTGTTCATTTTGTGTCTTTTTGTTCATTTTTTGATAATTTTGTGTCTTTTTTTTCTCCAATATTCGGGATAAAAACATGTTTGAGTTGTTCCCACTTCTAGCCATGATTGTGCTGATTCCACAGAGCTGCAGGACTTATAGATTTATATGAATTTATATATTGCTGTGAGTGAAATGTTGCTGTTTTTTTTTTTTTTTTACTAAACTCACAGTCCATGTCGGTGTGCAGGACGTCCACAAACATGGCGTCTGACGGGTCGAGCCTCTCCTCTGGTGTGGCGCTGGTGAACATGGGCCCCGCTGGGTCCAGACCTGAGGGGAGAGGACGGACGGTGAACGTCAGTAAAGGTAAAAAGTTGCTTCTTCCTGCAAGAAATGTTTTAATAACACAACCTGCTATCTACGGCTGGCCCATATGATGATATATATATATACTGATGTTGGTTGCAAGTATAACATAAGAGGTGAAATGAGGAGAACGTCTAGTTTATATTTTATACTAAATATATTTGACCTTATCTGTTTTTACTTGGCTGATCTTCGTCAAACAAAAACTGGCAGGGAAGTTCAAGAAGTTTGATTTTGTTGATTTTTGAACCTTTAAAAACATAAATGTATACTTCCCCCTCAAACTCAGCACGCTGAACTTTAACCTTTCCTGTATGTTCTTTTTTTTTTTTTTTTTTTTTACCTGTGATTCGTCCGATCTTCCCCTTCAGGTTGGCTCCGACGAACCCGGCCAGGTGAGCTCCCAGACTGACCCCGATGAGGTGAACCGAGCTCAGAGGAGCTCCTTCCTCCTGCAGACAAACACCAGCGTCACAAAAGGTTCACACTTTGATTTCACTTTACTGTGCATCTGCATCGAGAGAAAAACTAGCTGCCATTATCTCCTGTTTATTGAGACTTTATATAAATAAATTAAACACACTTGAAACTAACTCTGCATGATGTGGCCGATATCTAGCCATTTTCCCTGTTTTTCTTGATAATGATTTTGATTATTATCAAGAAAACCATAGAAAATGTCTAGATATCAGCTCTTCAGTTAAACTCTTATCAGCTATTTTTGTTGTTATCATTATATTTGTCCAAACAAATTAACCTTTAGTTGTACCAGGCATTAAAATGAACAAGAAATTGAAGAAAACAAGGGTGGTCTGATAGTTTTTCCCATGCCTGTAGACTATGACCAGAAAACTTGTTATATCGTGACTTTAATCGACAGAGATATGAAAGGATCTGTATCAGGGTTTAATCCGTCACCTGGACTAGTCGGGGATGATTTTCTGGGTCTGACCTGCATGGTGAGGATGAAGCCGGTCAGGTTGTATGCGGCCTCCCTGTGTCTTTAAGTAATTAATTTTTTTCCCCCGTCATTTTGTGGGTTTTTTTTAGTAATTTTGTGTCTTTTTTTGGTCATTTTGTGTCTTTTTTTTTTAGTAATTTTGTGTCTTTTTTTGGTCATTTTGCGTCTTTTTTAAGTAATTTAGTTTTTTTCTGTCATTTTGTGTCAGTTTTTTTGTAACTTTTTGTCTATTTTCTGTCATTTTGTGTTTTTTTTAAGTAATTTAGTTTTTTTCTGTCATTTTGTGTCAGTTTTTTTGGTCATTTTGATACCGCCTCCAGCGGCTCCCAGGAAATTTGAGTTTGAGAATCCTGATATAGACCATTTATTAATATCGTGACTTGTATCGACATCGATATGAACCGATCTGTATCAGGATTTAATCCGTCACCTGGACTAGTCGGGGATGATTTTCTGAGTCTGACCTGCATGGTGAGGATGAAGCCGGTCAGGTTGTAGGCGGCCTCCCTGGTGTAGCTGACGGCGGTGAAGTAGTTGAGGTTGGCGGCGCCGCGGTTCCAGTCCACCACGATGATGTTCATGTCCCGCTGCTCCGCCAGCAGGTGGACCAGGTGGTCGATCCAGATGGGGGGCGCCCCGGTGGGCCGGTAGCCGTGGATGACGAAGGCGGTGGGGCGGGACGCGTCGAAGAGCGGCTGGGAGGACGGGCGGTGGTGGTCCAGCTCGCGACCGCAGTCCAGGTTGAAGCGCGTGTAGAGCAGCAGACGCACGTACAGGCTGGTCCCCATAAAGCAGTGAGACAGGTTCAGGTCGGTGAAGTTGTCACAGGACTCCTCCTCCCCGCTCTCCTCCTGGCCTGAACACACACACACACACACACACACACACACACACACTATGAGTCCCAAAAACAGCTGGGAAATTATATTAAAGCTGCTCTACATGTTGGTACACAGCGGTTGCAGTAAAAGTATGAAAAAAGACACAATTACAAAAAAGGACACAAAATTACCAAAAATGACCAAATAGGACACAAAATTACCAAAAAAGGACACAAAATTGCCAAAGATTACCAAAAAAAGACACAAAATTACCAAAAAAAGGACACAAAATTACTAAAAATGACCAAAAAGACACAAAATTACCAAAAAAGGACACAAAATTGCCAAAGATTACCAAAAAAAGACACAAAATTACCAAAAAAAGGACACAAAATTACTAAAAATGACCAAAAAGACACAAAATTACAAAAAGAGACAGATATACAAAAATTATGTAAAAAGTTTTCTCCACATATTGAAGTACTAATACCACACTGTGAAATTACTCCACTACAACTAAAAGTCCTGCATTTAAAACTTACTGTAGTAAAAGTACAAAAGTATAAGCATCAAAATGTACTTAAAGTATCAAAAGTAAAAGTACTCGTTATGCAGAATGGACCCACTCAGATTGTTTTATATATTCCAAATATAATATATTATTATTATTATTATCATCGATGCATCATGTGACAAATATTCATTGAGAATCTGTTTACACAGAGCAGAGAGGAGAGGACAGGAGAGGCTGGAAACATGACAATACTTCAGTATTAATATGTGGAGAAAACTGTTTTTTGTACATAATTTTTGGTCATTTTAAAGTCTTTTTTTTACATTTGGTTATTCGTCTCTTTTTTGATAAATTTGTGTCTTTGTAATTTTGTCTTTTATGGTAATTTTGTGTCTTTTATGGTATTTTTTCCTTTTTTGGTAATTTTGTGTCTTTTGATTTTCATCTTCTTCACAGGTTTTAAAGTCCAAAGTCTTAAAGTCAAAGAGTCAAAGCTTTCTGACTGGAATCCCCGGATCAATTCTTTGTCTGGTAAGTGACGTTTCGGACCTCTTTAGCTCTATGATGTGAGGATTAGAGTGGCAGCCCGGCTAACATAGAGTCCCTTTAGCCTATTTAAAGTGTCTGGGGGTTGTTTTTACGACTATTAATCCCCGCTGGCTGCTGTGTCTGATCTGCCACTGACCTTTTTGTTGGATTATAAAACCAACAACTCCATTCTTCAGCCTCTTGGAAGAACATCTTCCTCTTATTTTCTCAACTTTCTCTCACTTTATAACCAATAAAACTTTAATTTGACAGAGGAAACGACTTTAAGACTCAGAGATCATCCTCATGTAATAAAACAAGTAAAAAGAATTTTAAAAAAGGGACATTTTTCTGCCCAAGACTCTGGACGATCCACCACTTTTCAAAAGTTTAGAGTCAGCTGTTATATAGACTCGTTGCTTCAATAATGGCCATTTTTAACAGCATACTTCAGACACAAAATATCTGATTTCTTATTAACATTTTTAATAGTTTTGTAAAAGTTAAAGCATTCATATTAACCCCTTGTGTAGTCTTAATATCAAGAATGACCCACTGTTATTAAATATCTAAAATAAAGCAGTTTCATTGAATTACAAACCCCAAATCGTTTTTTTTTCCATAAATAAACATCCTCTCCGCACTTATAACTTTGTGAATATCAGGGTTTTTTCCGTGTTAGCTTTTTTTCCTCAAAATTAGTTTTTTCTCATAAATCTCAATTTCAGCTCCACTTGGACACCAAACTGACCAGTTTTACTCCTAACTATATTCTGAAGGTTTTTACAATCATTCATACACTGATTTATACATTTTGTTCCTAAAAAGAGGAAAAATTGTTTTGTTTTTTGTGGCTTTTGACAGTTTTTTTCTGATTTACAAAATGATAAATTGTACTTAACTTTCTCTCATTGTATAATTAATGCAGGATTTTCAAACAAAAATCACTTCCGAGTAATGAATATACAAACCATTAAGTGAAAAACTGCACACAACAACAAGTCTGGACATTTCGTAAAGTGTGTTTGTGCCCAAGAGAAATTTCAAAATGTGAGTAAAATGGTGAATTGGCGATCTTTTCTAAATCACAAGCCACTTAAAATCTGTTTGATGATTGGTTCATGCATGAGGCCCAAAGTTTCCATCCTAATAAAGACACACAGCTGCACTAGAAACAAACGAGCGAGTGAAAAATAGACAGAAAATTACCAAAAATTACGGAAAAATGACACAAATATTTAAAAAAAAAAGTTAAAAGTTTTCTCCACATATTGTACATATTAAAGTTTTGTCATGTTTCCAGCCTCTCCTGATCAAATATGAATCAAGATATTCCTCCTGCATCGTCTCAAATGATTTCAGAAGGTTGAAAGAGACGAAGCGTCCCGACTTGTCACACGTTTCGTTGCTCAGGTTGGTTTTAATTCAATTTTGTATGTGTTTGACCCTCGTAGCAGGAGAGGAAAAAGTCCTCAGAAAAAGGCATTTTTGTCTGCACTCGATAAACCCATAACCCAGAGATTTCAGACTGTTTTTGAGACTTGGTCTGGAGATGCCAGGCTGATTACAACCAGCAGTTTGGTGGCTCAAAATAAAGAGGACATGTCGGACAGAAGCACCAAATCTTTTCCACATGCTCTCCATTGCCATGAGTTTAAATTTTTTTTTTTGGGGCATTTTTGCTTTTTATTGAAAGTGATAGATAGAAAGGGGGAGACAGAGGGGAGGACATGCGGCAAAGGGACCTCAGGCCGGATTCGAACCCGGGTCCGCCCAGGAAGGACTAGGCCTTAATGGTACGCGCTCTACCAGTGTGAGCCCCCGGGACGCAAGTTTCAATTTTTGATGGGAGCCACTTCATCAAGATTGAGGATCAAATATGGCAACCATATAAAATCTATGAGAACCAATATATCTTCCAAGCCACTTAGAAGGTCAATCTTGGTGTCAAAATATACATTTTCTGTGTCTATGAATCCAATAAAGCTATTGAGAATATCTCTGCAATTTTTAAATTTTACAATAATATTATGTTACTTCTTTCCGTTTTACTAGGCTAATGTTATGGCCAACTTGTGGCCATTGAGAGGTTGTGTTCATTTTTTCTATGTTTGTGTTGATGCCTGTCTTTGTTGTTGTATGTCTGTAAAATGTTGAGTGTTTTGTTTTGTAATGTACTTTAAAACGAGGATTGCTCTCAAGGGGTTTATCCTACTCCTGTATCCTAATTTCTGAATGAATGAATGAATTAAGTAATTTCCTGCAAACATCTCAATGTACTTTCAACCGTTTTTAGCATTTAGCTTCAAAGCTACCGGTACTTCCCCTTCCTCCCACTGTGGCGGTTGGCGATCCCACACTCTGCAATTAGCTCCACACACACACAGGAGTGCGACACTGCCCTCAATAGGATCAGGCTGCTATAAAAAAACACCTCATCCCCTCTCCGCCCGCCCCGCCCGGAGCCCAGGAGGCTGGAAATGGCCCCGATCCAGCCCCAAACACACACATTAGTCCACTATGAATAGCTGAGAGACGTGCGTATCCTGGTGTGTTTTTACTTTTGAGGCTTTTACATAAACTTTAAAATGAAGCGGTGACTTTAAACAATCTGTCCCTTCCTCACTTCACTAAGCTGTTCCACTCAAACACTTTACTTATTTCATTTAATCTCCTCAAAGATCAGACGTGAACACATCTGAACACTCTCTCCTTTGGTGAAATAAACAGAAATGTTTTTTTCTTACCTTTGCAGAGCACGAGGAGCGCCAGCAGCAGCAGCAGTCTGCAGGGCAGCATCTTCCTCCAGCAGCAGAGACACAGAGGTAAAGACGGAGAGGGAAGGAGCTCCGAGAGCAGAGTGAAGGAGGGAGGGACAGAGCGAGGGAGGGAGAGAGAGAGAGAGAGAGGGAGGGAGGAGAGGAGAGGAGAGGTGGCGTCTTCACCTATAGATCCGTTTCTAGAAGGATGGAGAGGTGGAGAAAGAATAGTTGGCTTAAAAACTATATCTTTAACCCTCTGAACCTCCAACAAGCTGTTTTCTTTGCTCACATTTTACTCTGTTGTTGTGTTTCACTGCAATATATGAAATTAATCTATAAGTCCTGCAGCTCTGTGGAATCAGCACAATCATGGCTAGAAGTGGGACAACTCAAAAAATGTCTTTGTGCTGAATAACAGAATGACAGAAGTCAGAAAAAAGTAGAATTTCTCTGATACATTTAAAAAAAAAAAATGTGAATATAATGTAATTTATTTATATACACTTTTACAAGTGCCCACAAGTGTCATGAATGTTGAAAAAGAAACAGAATTACCAAAAAAAGGACACGAAATAACCAAAAAAATATGAAAAGACAAAATAATCAGAAATGACAAAGAAAGGCACAAAATTACCATTTTTTTTTTTTTTTACAGAAAAGGCACAAAATTACCAAAAACAGACACAAATGTCCAAAAGTAATGTAAAAACAGTTTCTCCACATATTGAAGTATTATCATGTTTCCAGCCTCTCCTGTCCTCTCCTCTCTGCTCTGTGTAAACAGATTCTCCTGTCCTCTCCTCTCTGCTCTGTGTAAACAGATTCTCAGGGAATATTTGTCACGTGACCGTTGGTCTCAGCAGAATCAATCATGTCTTCAGTGTCTCTGAGGAGCAGAATTTAATGTTTTTAACAGGATCTGTTACTGAAAACACTTTATTTTAAATGACACATGGAGAATAAAATTCTGACACTAAAATCAACATTTCAAGCTTCGTTTTTAATCACTTTTTATCACCAAAACTTTCATAACTGATGATGTGTTCAAGTCTGAAAGTTCAGATTCCGACGATAACGCCTCCGTTTCTTTCTCTGAGCGCGGGTTAACAGGGCTTCCCTTTCAGTGTGTCAGGAATTAATGACCTTACTCTCCCTAAGCTTGTTCTGTTAAAGAGAACAAGCTTAAGCTGTCAAACACGTCTCGTGCTCTTGTGTCAGTCATCCCCATCTGGACTTCTTCATCAAGTCGCTAGATGGATTCCCCCCAAAGTCACATGAAGAAACTCCGACTTTAAGTGGCTGTTCCATGTTAGTTTTTCTTGCAGGAGCTCAGATTTTTATTGTCTTTATTGCAGCATTTACATTTTCCAGAACTTTAACTTTCATTCATAGAGTTTTTCACTGAGGGGTTCGTTCATTTATCATCCAGATTCCTGGTTAATAGAGCATTTTAATCCTTAAAAACATGCCGAATATGGATTTTTCTGTCGATTGTATTGTCTAATTTATGGAGTGAAAAGAAAAAATATCTGCCAAGTGTATTTTCTCTGCCATCAACAACAATAAGACAGTCTGAAACATGAACTCACTGGTTCGAGTCCTTTTCCCGCCTTATTTCAGTCTATCGGCGGTGAACGTTCCTGCTGCTGTCCTCAGCTCTGTTGTGCACCAACTAAATGTTTGTTCTCGGTCTTGTATCACCTTGCTGCTGATTTGTGATTGTGCTCACCTGCTGAGGCGCCGCGGAGTAACGCACACGCAGCTGCATGGGGGCTCGTCCGGGGGTTTACTAAACATTTTTGTTTAAATTTGGTGACACATTAGGCCTCGTTCAGACTGCCAGCCAAAATCCAATTTTTAGCCCATCATCCAGATTGGAACTGGATGGCTCTTTTGAAGTCTGAACAGTCACAAATCACATGAAATACGATTTTTGAGAACCGGATCGAAACCACCTTCAGGAGGTAGTTTCAGATCGCATTTGGACAGATGTGTCTCAGTCTGAACCTCCAAACACTCAGATCGGTTTTGACTGTCCGTGACGTCACTATACACGGCACACGTAGCGCCGGTAGCGCGGAGACGAGGTGTCCACCGGCAGCCGCGCCCGACACGGGCCCGACGGTGGCGTCCATCCGCCCGGTTTCTCCCCTGGTGATCTGAGATGTTCTACACCTCTACTGGACAGAGATAAGGCCAATATACTGAGGAGACCTGCCTCCATCATGTTAGTTGTTGTTGTTGTCGCAATCGCAATTATATGACATCAGACGCTCTGACGCCGTTACTACAGCAACCTGTCAGATCATAATGTGACCCTGAACAGAGCCATATCCGATTCAGACTGCAGGCGAATCTGATTCAAATCAGATTCCTACTCAAATCCGACCTTTTTAGGGCTGACACTGTTTTTAGCAAGCGTCCAAATCGGATATGTCTCTGTTCAGACTGGGCCACATTATTGACTGATCTGACACGTTGCTGTACTAACGGCGTCAGAGCGTCTGACGTCATATAATTGCGACAGCGACAAGAAGAACAACAACTAACATGATGGAGGCAGGTCACCTCAGTATATTGGCCTTATCACTGTCCAGTAGAGGTGCAGAACATCTCAGATCACCAGGGGAGAAACCGGGCGGATGGACGCCCCGTCGGGCCGTATGAGTCGGGGCGGCTGCCGGTGGACACCTCGTCTCCGCGCTACCGGCGCTACATGTGCAGCGTAGAGTGACGTCACGGACAGTCAAAACCGATCTGAGTGTTTGGAGGTTCAGACTGAGATCATCTGTCCAAATGCGATCTGAAACTACCTCCCGAAGGTGGTTTCGATCTGGTTTGCAAAAATCGGATTTCATGTGATTTGTGACTGTTCAGACTTCAAAAGAGCCATCCAGTTCCGATCTGGATGATGGGCTAAAATCTGATTTTGGCTGGCAGTCTGAACGAGGCCTAATGTGTCACCAAAGTTAAACAAAAATGTTTAGTAAACCTGGCATTGCTCAAATTACCATATATTCAATATTATTAATAATTAAAATAAACTTTATTTGTACTCGACCTTTCACACAAAACATGCAGCTTATAGTGCTTTGCATTAAAAACAAACCATCACACATGGTAACAATAACAATGCAAAAGATACAGAATAAAAACAAATACAGGAAAAAAATTAAATGTTGGTCAAATTTAGTCAAATGTACAAAATTAGGCCTAATTTCAAGTAGGAAAAAAGTAATAAAACCTGAATATTTTTTTCATTTGTTATTGTGAAATAATAATTCTTTGATGGGAATGCACAGAGTAGGCTATGTCAACGTTTTCTTGATAATAACCAAACTCATCATCAAGAAAACCATGGAAAATGTCAAGATATCAGCTCTTAAATGAAACTCTTATGTGATATTTTTGTTTTTATCATTATATTTATCCAAACAAATGTACCTTTAGTTGTACCGGGCAGTAAAATGAACAAGAAACTGAAGAAAACAAGGGTGTTCTAATAATTTTTTCCATGACTATATACATTTATATATATATATATATGTATGTATATATTTATATAGACGTGGTAGGTGGTCGTGGTCTCGGCTGCTCCTCTCCTCTGATTATTGATGTTACAGTTTGATCGTTGGAGGTTTGAGCAGCGATGGTTATTAATAGCTGCAGAAACTCTGACCACAGGGCACCCAGCCCAGACTGCTGCCCTGTACTCACTCACTCTCTCTAATCACACACACATGTCATTTACCATCCAGAGAGCACCAGACTCCGAAAAAAAACACTTCAAAAGCAGTGAAACTCAGCAGAGGGTACAATCAGGAGGCCTGGCCCCGAAAAACTCTGTTTATCAGAGAGAAAACTGCCTCCGAGAGGACTCCAGCCTCTCAGTCCTCTCAGAGTATTTACTTCAGTTAGCTGGTATTGTGCTGTTTTATTCAAGTATTTAGTTGATTAACGCATGTTTTTGCAGGCTTGGCGCTGTGAGTCAGCTCACTAATGCACTCGAGGACAACTCTGTTGTTTACGCAGGCGTTGTTTGATTCAGTATAAAAAAAGCAAAGCAGGCTGACTTTTTTTAAACTTTAACTTTCAATTGGTAACTTTCACATAAATTAGTTTGTGTTATATTTATTGAAATGGTCACTACATATAAAATGTAATTTATTTATAAACACTTTTACAAGTGCCCACAAGTGTCTTGAATGTTGGGAGAACATTCAAATACAAAGACCCAGAATAACCAAAAAATACCAAAAAAACAAAAAAAGGACACAAAATTACCAAAAAAGACACAAAATTAACAAAAAGACACAAATTTACCAAAAAATTATGAAAAAAGACACAGAATTACAAAAAAGAACACACAATTACCAAAGACTACCAAAAAAAGGACACAAAATTACCAAAAATCACCAGAAAGACACAAAATTACCAATATAGCTAAATCTCTGAAAAGATGCCTGTAGACTTCAGCGCCTCCTGGTGGTTAAACGACTTAAGAAGAAGAAGAAGAAGATTACATTATTAATCCCACAATGGGGAAATTCAACCTCTGCATTTAACCCATCCTTTTTTACACACAAGTACACATGCAAGGACTTTATTACATTATCAGGTTTTATTACCTTTTCAATGGACTCAAGTGCAGATTTTTATTACATTATCAGGGTTATTACATTATCGGGAATTTATTACATTATCAGGTTCTACAAGGCTCAATGTTGCTTCATTTTTATGTCTTCACGTCATGAAAAATTAATGTGCAGGTGGTTTCATGGACTCCAGAGTGTTAAGTAAACTAAAAGTACCTCAAGATTGTACTTAAGAACAGTACTTGAGTAAATGTACTTACTTACATTCCAGCACTGATTTTTTTTGTATGTGAGAGTTAAAATTGTGAATGTGAGATGGAAGAATGAATTATGGCCAATAAGGCCCTTTATAAAAACTCCCCCGTCCTCGGCTCAGTGGAGAGAAAGACTGAAAGCTTTCACACTGGCACAGTCCGAAGTGGGCTAACCCGGACTTTATCCTCGGGGTGGCTGGCTCGGCTCCAGGGCCAGGTGAGCCTCCAGTTTGAGGGTTTATCTCTCTGAAAATCGTCTAAACACGCGGCTGGAAGCCCAGAGCTCAGGATATGCAGCGTTTAAAGGGCTGTAAGTGACACCATGCCAGTTTTCTGTGATAGATTAGCAGCGTTTAAGTCTCTGCAAGTTGATTTTTTAAAACTGGATTACAAAGAAAGGAAGTCAGTGTGAACAAAAACACACAGAAGTCCTCACATTCTGCAGGTGTTTGTCTAAATGTGAGGAGAAACTGAGTTTTCTGTTCATGCACTGAGCAGTTATTGGCAGGTAAAAGGTCAGTGAGGGGTCACAATGTCCTGCCGGTTAAAGAGCTTACCTGTGAGGCCACGCCCCCTCATCAGTCACCTGACTTGGCCTCTGACAGCGAGACCTGTCGGAGATTATAAAACCAGCAACGTGTAGTCGGCTCTCTGTTTTATTATCCACAGCAGCTTGTTCTCAAACTCACATCTGGTTTCCTCGGTTTAAAAGTTTATATTTGTGCATCGAGTGTTGCCTGCTGAAGTAGAATACTGGATCATTTCTTTTTTTCAAACCTCCAAACTGCTTAAATTAAGTCAAAAACTACACTTTCTTCCCTTAAAATCCAAAAAAGCCAAAAAACTAAGTAAAATACTGGATAATTTCTCTTTATCAGACTTCCAAAATCCTTAAAATAAGTAAAAACTGTATATTTTCCTCCTTCCAAACCTTAAAAAATCCTAAAACTAAGTAAAATACTGGCACAATGTCTTTTTCAGACCTTTCAACATTTCTTAAAATAACTAGAAACAATTTTTTTCAGACCTTATACCTAAAAAAAAAGACAATTCTCATCTTCAAATGGCTAAAATTCCTTAAACTAAGTGAAACACTGGATACTTTATCTTTTGCAGCCCTTTAAAAATCCTTAAAATGTGAAAAATAATACAAATAAAACAAAACAAAAGGTAACAAAACAAACAAAATTAAAATATGTTATCAGTCATCATGTAGAGAATTTAGATCTCAGAGAGTGCAGACCTCCACCACTTCAGAGTCCGTCATTAAAATATGTTTTACTCGTCCATATTTAGTGATATTTATCAGTGAAAGTCCCACGACAGAACAGGAAAAAGCTGCTGAGACATTACAGGTTCTGTAGAAAGCTCTGTGTTACTTTCACCTGACTGCTTTCTCTTTCTGTTCACATTATGAGAAACATGGCAGCGTCTGGAGAGAAGAAACTTTAACACCTGTACAACCTGATAATGTAATAACTTCTCGATAATGTAATAAAGTGCATTTCCCAATCATGTAATACACTTTTTACCAATAATGTAATAAAGTATAACATTAATGGGAGGTTATTACATTATCAGGTTAGCCTTCATATCGCAACTCCTGATAATGTAATAATTCCCCAATATTGTAAAAATTTAACAGCAATGCCAATCAGAAATGTGATTGGCATCACCTGTGAGAATGGGCCCTGCTACAGTATGTAGTCAGTACAGTTGGTGTCTGTTCCACCATCACACTGGTGGAGGCAGTGTGATGGTGTGGGGCGGTATCTCCCTCACTGGAAAAACGAGACTCGTTATCATTGGAGGCAATCTCAATGCAGAGAGATATCGAGATGAGATTCTGCAACCAGTAGCGATCCCATATCTCCACATTCTGCCAGAGTGACCAACACAACCAGGTTGGCTGACTTATGATAAATGCTGGTTGAAGAATGGGAGACCATCCCACAGCAGCGTGTGACCAGCATGAGGAGGAGGTGCCAGACTGGTGACCAGCATGAGGAGGAGGTGCCAGACTGGTGACCAGCATGAGGAGGAGGTGCCAGGCTGGTGACCAGCATGAGGAGGAGGTGCCAGGCTGGTGACCAGCATGAGGAGGAGGTGTCAGACTGGTGACCAGCATGGGGAGGAGGTGCCAGGCTGGTGACCAGCATGAGGAGGAGGTGCCAGGCTGGTGACCAGCATGAGGAGGAGGTGCCAGACTGGTGACCAGCATGAGGAGGAGGTGCCAGACTGGTGACCAGCATGAGGAGGAGGTGCCAGACTGGTGACCAGCATGAGGAGGAGGTGCCAGACTGGTGACCAGCATGAGGAGGAGGTGCCAGGCTGGTGACCAGCATGAGGAGGAGGTGCCAGACTGGTGACCAGCATGAGGAGGAGGTGCCAGACTGGTGACCAGCATGAGGAGGAGGTGCCAGACTGGTGACCAGCATGAGGAGGAGGTGCCAGGCTGGTGACCAGCATGAGGAGGAGGTGCCAGACTGGTGACCAGCATGAGGAGGAGGTGCCAGACTGGTGACCAGCATGAGGAGGAGGTGCCAGACTGGTGACCAGCATGAGGAGGAGGTGCCAGACTGGTGACCAGCATGAGGAGGAGGTGCCAGGCTGGTGACCAGCATGGGGAGGAGGTGCCAGGCTGGTGACCAGCATGAGGAGGAGGTGCCAGACTGGTGAGCAGCATGAGGAGGAGGTGCCAGACTGGTGACCAGCATGAGGAGGAGGTGCCAGACTGGTGACCAGCATGAGGAGGAGGTGCCAGACTGTTGTGGCTGTATATGGTTATTCCACACGCTACTGAGGCTCATGTTCCTTAAATTAATGAATTGTTGAATTGCCAATATGTCTTGTTTCTTCAAACTTCAATCATCCAATCAACCAAACACCAAGAGTCAATGGCAAAGTAGCATTCTTTTATTGGCAGAGAAGATTTGGCACATTTTTCTTTGGTGCAGCCTACACACTCAGCTCTGCTGCTAATCCCACAAATGGATCTTCCTTACACATGTTGTACCTTTTCAGAGGGGAGGCTTCAGGCTTTCCAACGGTATAAGATTTATTGCCAAAAAGCATTGTTACAACGACAAAATAATCTACCAAACACAAATTGCCTTACTTTTTGTGTGTAGTTTATATATTTTTTTACATTTTCTTGTTACTTTTAATCTAAGCCCTTTGCTATAAGAAAAGACACAAAATTACCCAAAAAAGAATCAAATTGACCACAAAATGACACAAAATGATCAAAAATTGACCAAAAAAGAGACAAAATGTCCCAAAGAAGAAACAAAATGACAAAAAAAGACACAAAATGACTAAAAAAAGACACAAAATGACTAAAAAAAGACATAAAATGACCAAAAAAGGAAACAAAATGACCAAAAAAGACACAAATTGACCACAAAATGATCAAAAAAGACACAAAATGACCAAAAAAATACACAAAATGACCAAAATGAGCTGACTTCCAAAATTATTTGGCGACCCCCAGAAATCATCGCGGGACCCCAAGGCTGAGAATGGCTGCCATAAACCACCAAAGAGTGTTAAAGGTGTTAAAGTTTCTTGTCACCAGACGTGAACAGAAAGAGAAAGCAGCCAGGTGAAAGTAACACAGTTCTTTCTACAGAACCTGTGATGTCTCAGCAGCTTTTCCCTCCTGTAGTTCTGTAGACGTTCTGTAGGTGGAGCCAGAATGTGCAAAACCTTTTTTTCTACTTCCACTGATAAATAAATATCACTAAATATGGATGAGTAAAACATATTTTAATGACGGGCTCTGAAGTGGTGGAGGTCTACACTCTCTGAGATCTAAATCATTTACATGATGACTGATAACATATTTTAATTTTGTTTGTTTTGTTACTTTCGTTTTATTTTTCATATTTTAGGAATTTTGGAAGTCTGAAAAAAAGGACTCAACCAGTGTTTTACTTAGTTTAAGGGATTTTAGGCAATTGAAGATGAGAAAAATATCATTTTTAGAAGGTCTGAAAAAAAAGATTGAGCCCGTTTTTTACTTAGTTTTAGGATTTTTAAGGATTTGAATTAGGAAAATATACAGTTTTTACTTATTTTGAGGATTTTGGAAGTCTGAAAAAGAGAAATTAACCAGTTAGTTTAAGGAATTTTAGGCATATGAAGATGAGAAATGATCATTTTTTGTTATTTTAATATATTTTAAAAGGTCTGGAAAAGAGATCGAGCCAGTATTTTACTTAGTTTTAAGATTTTTTAAGATTTAAATATATAGTAGAGTAGACTCTGAAGTGGTGGAGGTCTCTAAATTCTCTACATGATGACTGATAACATATTTTAATTTTGTTTTGTTTTTTTACTTTCGTTTTGTTTTATTTGTATTATTTTTCACATTTTAATGATTTTTAAAGGGCTGCAAAAGATAAAGTGTCCAGTGTTTCACTTAGTTTAAGGAATTTTAGCCATTTGAAGATGATAAATTGTCATTTTTTAGGTATTAGGTCTGAAAAAAAGATTGAGCCAGTGTTTAACTTGAGGATTTAAGGATTTTGGAAGTTTTTTGGGCTTTTTAGAGATTTTAAGGGAAGTAAATGTAATTTATTTATTTTTTACTTCATTTAAGCATTTTGGAGGTTTGGAGGATCCAGTGTTTCACTTAGTTTAATGAATTTTAGGCATTTGAAGATGAGAAATTATCTTTTTTTTTTTTTTAGTTATTAGGTCTGAAAGGTCTGAGCCAGTATTTTACTTTTTTTCAAGAATTAAAAAGGAAGAACATTTTAACTCTCTGGAGGATATTGGGCTATTTTGTCCATTTTTGAATCCTTTTCATGTCTTTTTGTGTCTTTGTAAGTCATTTTGTGTCTTTTTTAGCCATTTAGTGTCTTTTTTTTGGTCATTTTGTGTCTTTTTTTGTCATTTTGTCCATTTTGTGTCTTTTGTAGTCATTTTGTCTCTTTTTTTAGTCCTTAAGTGTCTTTTTTTTGGTCATTTTGTCTCTTTTTTAGTCATTTAGTGTCTTTTTTTTTATCATTTTGTGTCTTTTTAGTCATTTTGTCTCTTTTGTGTCTTTTTTTTATTAATTTTGTGTCTTTTTTAGTCCTTTAGTCCAACATAAAATGTGATTTTGAATCTTTTTTTACTTTGAAAATACTATCATGTTTAATGCACATGTGAACAAAGGTTAAAAATCTAACATATAAGAGGGTTCCATCCAGTTCTATCATTTTATACTAAATCTATTTGAGCCTGTCTCCAGTTTTACTTGGTATATCATCATCAAACTGAAACTGGCCTCATGAAGTCTGGATTTGGTGCTTTTGGAGACTCCAGAGGGTTAATGATCATAAAATCAGCCCCGTAGTTTTTTCTGTTGACTTGACCTCCTTGGTGGAGGTCACATTCATTCCTTGTGAAAATGACTCAATGGTGGTGTTGGTGGAGACCCGGTGGTCTGCAGGATCTGGACGTTCTATTATGGGAGCGTTCAGCCAAAGCTGCAGAGATAATCGCAGCTAAACCTTTGAACCTGAACATATTCATGTCTGCCTTAAACTGCAGTATTAGGTAATGATAATGGGATCATCCAACACATCCGCCCTCTGATACCACGAGCTGTTTTATCAGGAGCGACCGGCTCCAGTTTAGTTCATCTTTTCCACTGTCTGATATATCTGTAAAAACACAATTCTTTGTGTTTGGTGCCATTTTTTTGTAAATGCTTGAATACCAAAATATACGTGTAAGAAAAAGTAATACCACATTTTACCAGAGGTGGTAAAAAGATGGAGAGCTCCACCTGTCAAACTGCATCAACAAAAGCTCCAAAGGAGACGCAGCTTATAAACTGACTGGTGATTTCTTTGAAACTGGGTGCAGAACAAGGTTATAATAGTTTTGGATTTTTCATTAGTTTTAGTTCCAATTTTGTTGTCAATTTTTCTTTTCAAATTCAGTTAGTTTTAATTAGTTTTTAGAGTGAGTTTGCTAGTTTGAATTAATTTTTATTTTTTGGAAAATGCTTAGTTTTAGTTAAGTTTGTATTAGTTTTAGTTTTTTGTAATTTATTTGGGTATTTGTTGGATGCCAGATTCAAAGAGGTCATAATACATTTTTCCTTTATTTCCTTTGTCTGATCCATCTCAGCCCCAATAAGGTTATTAAGTCATAAAACCAGATAGATGAAATAGATTTCATATCAACCAAAAAGGTTTATGTATGAAAAAAGTTGACAAAGACGAAAACGAAGGACATTTTCACTATAATTTTAGTTCGTTTTAGTTAGTTTTGTAACCACAAAATGGTTTTTTTTTAAAAACTCTCGTTTTTATTTTTATTTCAGTTTTTTCAATTCTAGTTTTCGTTAACTATAATAACCTTGGTGCAGAAACACCCCAAAAAGGAGCACTGGGCACCAAAAAAAGGTGCCAAAATCAATAAAACCAGCTGATTTTAAACACAGATTGCAAAAATAAAATCAATTTTATTATCAGAGTAACTAGTGTGCAAATACAGCACATATGTACAAAGGTTAGAAACAAGAGAAGCGTTCTTGGTTCTTGGTTCTTGGTTCTTGGTTCTGCTGCTCGGTTGACCTGTTTCTCTCCCTGCAGAGCCGCTGGCGGCGGAGCGTCACGGCTGGTGGGACATGAAGACGTCGAGGAGCTCTGTGGGGAGACCAAACACCACGACGGAGGCGCTGCTGGAGACGGAGGAGAGCGACTGCAGGTATCTGAGGTGGAACGCCACGGGGGGAAGACCCGACGCCGCCACCATTAAAGCTTGAGACGCTTTCACTTCTCCTTCAGCCACAATCATCTAAACACACACAGAGGCAAGGTAAGGTCGGCAGAGAAGACTTTAATGATCTCAACCTGTTTCTGTCTACAAAAGGTCTGTTACTGCATATTTCTCGCCTCAAATGTTTTCAGAAACACAATTTACTTTGCCGTGTTGTGTGTGGAAGGTCCCTTTAATTACTTTTTTTGGGTAATTTTGTGTCTTTTTTTGGTAATTTTGTGTCTTTTTTAGTAATTCCTTTGTAATTTTTGGTCATTTTGTGTCTTTTTTGGTCGTTTTGTGTCTTTTTTTTGGTCATTTTGTGTCTTTTTTTTTAGTAATTTTGTGTCTTTTTTGGGTCATTTTGATACTGCCTCCAGCGGCCACCAGGTAATTTGAGTTTGAGACCCCTGATCTATAACATTAACGATGAATTCATTGATTAATTGCTTGGCAAAATAAAAGATATATATATACATATACTATATAAATACATATATAGTTTTGGGGGGTTAAATGGAGCTGGAAAATGTCTCCAGAGCTTCTTTAGTGCAACTATGATGTAACCAAAGATAGAAAACATGACCCAGAAGGGATGGATGAAGAATTAAGGTATTGTAAGGTAACACAAAGCTTATTGTGAGGAAAATACTAAATATTGCGACATATAATGCAAAAGTACTCTCAACTCTCTCTGTTTAAATTCTCGCTAAGATTTTATGTTATCTTGTAATTAAAAAGGTGTCTTAACATCTAAATATCTAATCACTCTTTTGCTGAGAGACGACAGGAAAAGAGAGGAATGGATCCTCGGACACTGCAGTTTAATGTTTGTCTGCTGAAGAAACCGTTCGGTTAATCACTTAATCTGAATTACTGAACACCTACATCAACATACAGCGTGTTTCATGTCTGTAGGTTCACTGGGGTTTAATAAAGCAGATGGCAGCAGCTCAGACACATGTTGTTGTTGTGTTTCAGTTCAGAGAACACACAGATCTGCACAACTAACACCTGTGTGTGTGTGTGTGTGTGTGTGTGTGTGTGTGTGTGTGTACCTTGGCCTGCCTGGCAGCCTCGGCCTCTTTACCTAGATTCTAGTCTATCACTTTTTATTGCATTTTATTTCTTTTCATAATTGATTTTTATTTTTTGTATTTTTTTTAATCTAGTTTTTATGTCACTGGTTTTTAAATACTCTTCTTATAGCTTTTATGTGTTTCTTTACTTTTTCTTTATTTTTTTATTGCTTTTTATTTTTATTTTGAGCATTGGTCTGTAGTTTATAAATTGCTTTTGTCTTTTTAAAAAAAATTGTATGTCTTCACTTGTTTTATCCTGCTCTAACCAGTATAAAAGGTGCCATACAAAAATATAGTAATTAATAGATTAATTGACTAGAAAGATACCTGTTTATGTGCAGTGTGTTTATGTGCAGTGTGTTTATGTACAGTGTGTGTGTGTGTGTGTGTGTGTGTACCTTGGCCCTGGCCTGCCTGGCGGCCTCGGCCTCTGAAGCCATGCAGCGCTGCAGACTGACGGGGAGCGTCAGGTCTTTCAGCTCCACCCGCTCCACCAGAACCCCCCACAGCCTGGACGCAGCGTACAGCACCTCCTGCAGGAGCACACAGGTACCACACCTCTCACTCACTGTTTAAACTGTGTACTCGGTCTGAGGAGCAATATGCACCATGGGTTTTTAAAACTTTTCTTTTATTTATATTTTTTATTTATTTCTATTATTTTCTAGCTTCTTTTCTCTAATTTTTTGTCATTTCTCTCCCTTTTTTTAATAATAAAAAATGATTTGTAACTCATGTAAGGGATTCTAAAAGAATGTATGTATTTTGTCTATTTTATGCTATTTTAATATTATTTTTTTTCTACTTAGTTTTATTTTTTTGTATTTTTGTCCCATCTCCCCTTTAAAACAACAAAGAAATAGAGTCTTCCAGGATTTTATATTCTTGTAAAGGATTCTAAATAAAGAGAAAATGTATATATTTAGCTCTGTGATTCACATATTATAATAATAATAAACGAGAGGCACAAATGAATAAACTTCTGACACAGTTTCTGAGTATTTGACTCACTTCCGTCCTCTTGGTGATGCTCCCCCTCTGGGTCAGTATGTCTGTCAGAGTGTGTGCGCCCAGCGTGGCCCTCAGGGTCGTCTGGGCCAGCGTGTGTGTGGCCTGGTAGCCGTTTTCAACCCGCGTCACCCAGAGGGCGGGGTCCACCACCCGGTAAAACACTACAGCATCCACCTTCAACGGCACCCCGTCTGCAGTCAGAACCTGAGCAGAGTCATAAAGAACAGTTACCTTCATGTGGAAACACTGGAGGAAATAAATTCTTTATATTGTCTCCCTGTTAAAATAATCGCCTAACTCATTTTTTCAAGTTTTGCAGGAAACACAGAAAACTTCACCAAAAGTGTAACATATGACATTTATTGATCATTTCACTCAAAAAGGACGTAACAAAGGATGGTTATTGGCATAGTAATAACACTGTGTGTAAATTATGTAATTTAAGAGAAATAAATGAAGAAAAATGTTTTGAACATGCCTTTGTGACTTAAGCAAGATATGGTAACACTTTATTTTGAAGGTGTCTACATAAGAGTGACACAAGCCTGTCAGAAACATGACATGACAAGTATCATGAGCATTAATGTTACTTCAAAGTGTCATTAATGTTCATGACACGTCCCATGTCATGTTTATAACACGCTCATGTCACTCTTATGTAGACACCTTCAAAATAAAGTGTTACCATATCTTGCTTAAGTTACAAAGGCATGTTCAAAAAATTGCCTAAGTCACATTTTATTTTGACTTAGGCATAATAACTCTGCTTAAGTCACACACTTGACATAGGCCATTATCTTAAAGGGGTAAAATCACATGATCTGATCAACTGAGGATGTAGGCGATTTTACCATAGGTGGCTATGAGGAGATGATTTAGGCAAAAAAAAACAATTTTGACAAAAAATGACATAGGCGATTATTTTAACAGTGTGACGACATGATGTTTAGGCAGAGTGATGCTGACCTCTTGTGGCTGGACGTTAAAGGAGACGGTCCGCAGGTCGACTGTCTGGATGACGTCCAGCCAGGGGATGAACCAGAACAGACCTGCAGAGATACAGACAGGTGAGAAAATACTTTCCTTCATATGTGTAAAAACTTAATACGATTAAGATTTCTTTTATTTTTCCCACAACGGGAAATTTCAGGAGTTACAGCCGCAAAGTGGATAGCAAAGGACAATAACTACTAAACAGCAGTATAAACTAGAAATGTAAACAAAAATATAAAGTATTTACAATTTACAATATCAACAAGTAGAAATATAAAAAGTATGATTTTTTTCCTCCAATTTCTTCCCGGTTTCTTTTGTATTTTGTCCCTTTTTGTAAATAAAAAAAGTTAAAAAATAGATTGTCATTTTTCTCCCTTTTTTAAATAACAAAAAAAAAAAGATTTATGACTCCTGTAAGGGATTCTAAAAATAGATATGTATTTTAAACAATTCAAACAAAAATAAAATAAAAAACTTTAGGAACATTATATACAATGCAGACAGTGCCAACAGTTGGATATGGACCATTGCACAGAGAATATTGCACACATAATGTTAAAATGATGTTAAAATTATTATATTATGTGTAAAAAAATATTATCTATAAAACATAATGTCAGGAATCAGTGTTTAAGACATTTTATTTTAATGACTTTTAGCTGAATTGTGAGTCGCTAAAATGTTTTTATTCCTGTATTTAAATAATAATCTGCTAAAAGTCTTCATATGGGCTGATGTTTTGTCACTCTGGTTATACAAGTACAATACTATGGAATGCAAAGTTAATAAAAGAAATAAAGAAAACATAGTTAAATATAATATAATAACAACCTTTAAGAAGCAATACAAACTATAATAATACAATATATTGATTTGTAAAATATATAATTTTAAGGCAGCAAATTTCGCACATATTATTAAAATACATTATTATAATATTTGAATTCAAACTATAAAACCACCCAGAACTAGAATTAAAGGGTCTGGGAAACTTTGTGTTCAGCTTCATGGAGACAATGCTATTAAAAAGAGTTATTGTACCAAATTGTTATTATTATTATTTCAAGTTATTTTCCCAATTTTTTTCAGTTTTGGTTTTGCCCATTAAGTCTTTTTATTTGCCTTCAACCTGAAATATCTACAACTGGTTTTTGAAACAAGCTGAATCTTGTACATTTGTCCTGTACATCTATCTCTTCCTTTAATATACATTTATTTGTCTTCTGTTCCGTTTTTCTGTTCTGCATTTCTTTTTACTGAACCGTATCCACGTCCTGTTTGTATGACGGAGCTTCAAGTTAAAATTAGAGCGATTGCCTGTCTGTGTATATGTGCCATATCCTAATAAAAAAAAAAAAGGCTTGTACCGGGTCCTTTGGCTCGTCCTTTAACAACGCGGCCCAGTCTGAAGATAACGGCCCTCTCATACTCCTGAACCACCTGCAACACACAAACACACACCAGTGGTCAAAGAAAAGTACTCAGATATTTAATTTGAGTAAAAGTTGCAACACCACAGTGTAGGAATACAAATTAAAGTTAAATCTTTTCTTGAGTAAAATTACAAAAGCATCAAAATCTGCTACTAAAACTACAGAAAGTAAAAGTACTCATTAAAAAAAACCCATGATACATACAGTACAGGCCAAAAGTTTGGACACACCTTCTCATTCAATGTGTTTCCTTTATTTTCATGACTATTGACATTGTAAATTCATCAAAACTATGAATGAACACATGTGGAATTATGTACTTAACAAAAAAGTGTGAAATAACTGAAAACATGTCTTATATTCTAGTAAGCAAAGGGTGGTTACTTGGTGGTTGCATGTAAATAGTCATGAAAATAAAGAAAAACGCATTGAATGAGAAGGTGTGTCCAAACTTTTGGCCTGTACTGTAGGTGGTGGAGAGATGCACTGTCAAGATGTTGAAGGCCATCTTGAAATACCCGGATCATCCCCTACACAAAACCTTTATGGACCAAAAAAACAGCAGTGGACGGCTCCTCTCTCTCCGTTGCAGGACGGAGAGATTCAAAAGATCCTTCTCTCCTACAGCCATCAGGCTGTCTCATTCTAACAGAGCTAACAGACTCACTGAATATCCCCTCAGAGATAAATAAAGTCATTTTGATTGGATTTGATTCTATATGACTCAATACTTGGTTGTGGCTGTTTGACTTGAACTACTGGAAATTGACTTTTAAATCATAATCTAATGTATTGGGATGCACCTGTAAGAGCTGATATCTAGCCATTTCCATGGTTTTCTCGGTAACAACCAAAATCATTATCAAGAAAACCATGGAAAATGTCTAGATATCAGCTCTCAAATTAATCGCTTATGAGCTATTTTTGTTGTTATCATTATATTTGTCCAAATAAATGTACCTTTAGTTGTACCAGCCATTAAAAATGAACAATAAAGTGAAGAAAACAAGGGTGGTCTAATCATTTTTCCATGACTGTATATAAAGATATGTATACATGTTCCAATGCTGGACAGAAGAGAAAGCATGAAATATATGATATACATCAGTGTCATAGAAGTTCATCAGCTCATCAGAGTGACGAAGTGTTTAGTTTTGAGAAAAACTTTGATTTTTTTTTACATCTTGAGATCAATGAAAGAATGAAAGGAAGAGACTGCCATCACCAGAAAAATGACAGCATTGTCCTTTGTTTCTGTGTCACGCCAAATGTCTAGATATCAGCTCTTAAATTAAACTCTTATCAGCTATTTTTGTTGTTATCATTATATGTGTCCAAACAAATGCACTTTTAGTTGTACCAGGCATTAAAATGCACAAGAAATTGAAGAAAACAGTGATCTAATCATGTTTTCCATGACTGTATATTATCAGGTTACCTTCGCACACATCCAGGCTGAGAAGGGGAAGGTGAAGAGGATGAAGGCGGCGGACAGGAGGGTCAGCACGGCCCCGAAGACCTCCAACACCCCGACCCTCCTCCTGCCTCCATCTGCCCGCAACACAGACAGAGAGGTGGTGTTTATATACAGTCTATGGGTGGAGCAAACAGTAAAACTTGGTATAGAGGTGGTGTTTATATACAGTCTATGGGTGGAGCTAACAGTAAAACTTGGTATAGAGGTGGTGTTTATATACAGTCTATGGGTGGAGCTAACAGTAAAACTTGGTATAGAGGTGGTGTTTATATACAGTCTATGGGTGGAGCTAACAGTAAAACTTGGTATAGAGGTGGTGTTTATATACAGTCTATGGGTGGAGCTAACAGTAAAACTTGGTATAGAGGTGGTGTTTATATACAGTCTATGGGTGGAGCTAACAGTAAAACTTGGTATAGAGGTGGTGTTTATATACAGTCTATGGGTGGAGCTAACAGTAAAACTTGGTATAGAGGTGGTGTTTATATACAGTCTATGGGTGGAGCTAACAGTAAAACTTGGTATAGAGGTGGTGTTTATATACAGTCTATGGGTGGAGCTAACAGTAAAACTTGGTATAGAGGTGGTGTTTATATACAGTCTATGGGTGGAGCTAACAGTAAAACTTGGTATAGAGGTGGTGTTTATATACAGTCTATGGGTGGAGCAAACAGTAAAACTTGGTATAGAGGTGGTGTTTATATACAGTCTATGGGTGGAGCTAATAGTAAAACTTGGTATAGAGGTGGTGTTTATATACAGTCTATGGGTGGAGCTAACAGTAAAACTTGGTATAGAGGTGGTGTTTATATACA
The DNA here is from genome assembly GCF_030273125.1 of Centropristis striata. Taxonomy (NCBI): domain Eukaryota; kingdom Metazoa; phylum Chordata; class Actinopteri; order Perciformes; family Serranidae; genus Centropristis; species Centropristis striata. The sequence goes on from NC_081539.1 coordinate 5,869,207, forward strand.
GTCTATGGGTGGAGCTAACAGTAAAACTTGGTATAGAGGTGGTGTTTATATACAGTCTATGGGTGGAGCTAACAGTAAAACTTGGTATAGAGGTGGTGTTTATATACAGTCTATGGGTGGAGCTAACAGTAAAACTTGGTATAGAGGTGGTGTTTATATACAGTCTATGGGTGGAGCTAACAGTAAAACTTGGTATAGAGGTGGTGTTTATATACAGTCTATGGGTGGAGCTAACAGTAAAACTTGGTATAGAGGTGGTGTTTATATACAGTCTATGGGTGGAGCTAATAGTAAAACTTGGTATAGAGGTGGTGTTTATATACAGTCTATGGGTGGAGCAAACAGTAAAACTTGGTATAGAGGTGGTGTTTATATACAGTCTATGGGTGGAGCAAACAGTAAAACTTGGTATAGAGGTGGTGTTTATATACAGTCTATGGGTGGAGCTAACAGTAAAACTTGGTATAGAGGTGGTGTTTATATACAGTCTATGGGTGGAGCAAACAGTAAAACTTGGTATAGAGGTGGTGTTTATATACAGTCTATGGGTGGAGCTAACAGTAAAACTTGGTATAGAGGTGGTGTTTATATACAGTCTATGGGTGGAGCAAACAGTAAAACTTGGTATAGAGGTGGTGTTTATATACAGTCTATGGGTGGAGCTAACAGTAAAACTTGGTATAGAGGTGGTGTTTATATACAGTCTATGGGTGGAGCTAACAGTAAAACTTCAGCTGGAAACCAGTGAGTGAAGCTGCTGTCTACTGACCTCTCCGCTTGTTTTCAACACATTCCTCCTCACAGATAACTCCGACTCTGTTCAGGCTGTTCATTACCCTCCGGAGTACAGCTGCATGTGTTACAAGTTCATTTATTTAGCTTTAGTTAACGCTAAAGGAGATTATTGCTCTTCGTTTCAAAGCCATTAGTCACAAGCTCTGGATTAGTTTGTGTTTGGCTCGTCCCCTGGATTCCGCGTCACGCTGCTAACGGTTGCCTAGCAACGTACGTAGTAGAACTCAGAGTGTTGCGTATTACGTCACGGGGCCAGATATTTATTTTTATTGTAAAATAAACAAAAGTACTACTATATACGATTATATAAAGACTTGTAAATACTTAAAGAAAAAAAGAAAAGAAAAAAAGTGATAAAACTGAAAATGTTAAGCGATCTTTTTGCAGAGGAATGTGTTTCTTCCTTCTTTTTTGTGATCATTTTTTTATTTATTGTTTTTTTAGTTTAAATCAAACAAACAAGCAGGTGTGGCAAGCATCAATTGGGTAATAATAGCAACAGCAACAAAGAAGATAAAATGGTAGTGTAGCATAACAAACAAAAAAAATAAAATAAATATCAATGGCAGTACTACCAACCAAACATATCAACAATATGAGTGTTGAAAAATAAGAAAAAGGGGAAAAAAATTTAAATAATAATAATGAAAAATAGATAGACAATAGATAGATAGTTTCTTTCTTTTAAAAAAAATAAAATAATTTAATCTATTTACTTCACTTCTGTTGTTCGTATATATATTGTTATTCATTTGTTTATTTAATTTAATAATTAGTAATTTACTTGTCCAGTGCAAAATCCATTGCAAAAATCCCATAGGCTAATTCTTAATAGTAGGGAAGAGGATTAGGGCCAAGTAGGAGGGCAAAAAAAAAGAAAAGGAAAGTTAAAATCACCAGAAAAAAGTTGAAATGTTGAGAATAAAGTTCAAATATGATATTAAAAGAAAAAGTCTAAATATAAGGGGGGGAAAGTCACCTTTTTTAGTTTGGTAAAGTTGTAAAGATATTCACAGATTGGTTGTTCTCGTGTCAATAAGTCATCAGAGAAACATTGTTTTCTATCTGTACAGTTAGGTAGGTTTCATTAAAAGAGCAATAACCACAATATTTAAGCGTGTAGCAGAACTAAAATCCCCCAATACATAAATGAGCCGTTCTTGGTAGTATACCATGCAGTCTACTTTACCCAACTCAAAAAGTCAACTTTTTTGTAATCATTTCTAGATATTATGTTGTTAAAAGTCATTATTTGGAGATATTAACTCAGCATTTTAAAGTACTTATTCATGATCCAGTTTTTTCCTCAATGGCTCAACCTTAAGAGTGTAACTATTGTTATACACAGTGTATTTTAGCCTTAGTGCAGGAGCTGAGCTGGAAGATCAAATGAAAATACACAATCTTGCCAAAATTCATGCCAAATGTCATTGTAATGGCGTAAAAGTCATTATTTTGAGATATAATGTCATTATAATGGCATTAAAGTAATTTTTTTTTAGATATGAAGTCACTATAATGGCATAAAAGTCATTAGTTGAGTTATAATGTCATTATAATGGCGAAAAAGTCATTATTTTTGAAGTATTTAGTCATTAATTACAGGTCGAAGTCATTAAAATGAAATATAAAGTCATTCATTTTTGGTAAAAGTCATTATTTTGAAGGGACTAAGTCATTATTTCAAGTGTATTTTAGCCTTAATGCAGGAGCTGAGCTGGAAATAACAAGAGCAAATAAAAATACACAATCTTGCCAAAATTCATGCCAAATGCATTGAACACAGCCAAAACTATTAACAAATGAAGAATGAAAAGCATGTGAAATGTGCTCAACCTGCCCTGAGGGTATTGTTGCTGGCAAAAATAAGAAAACTCAATCAATAGATGTTTTTAATGCACCTTTAACATCTGAATTTCCACTCTGGGTTCAATAAAAGTTTAATCTTCTTGATCTCTGTCTGTCTCTGTCTCTCTCTCACTCTTTCACACATGCTCTCTCTCTCTCACACTTCCTGTCAAACTGTGAGGCCACCTCTGTAATATTCTCTCTGTGTCTGTGTTCTCTCACACTCGGCACTCACACCTCCATGTGTTGATCTCTCTCTGTCTCGAACCGTCTGTGTGCTGCCGCAGACTTGAGGCATAAAACATCAGCTCCACATCTGGACGTCTGTCTATGGCTCCTGGATCACGTCTCTCGGGTTGTGAACAGCTGCTGCCGTTCTTAGAAATGAAGCTGTTCTGAGAAAGCAGAAAAAGCAGAAGCTGCTGCTGAGAGACTCTTGGTGCCTCGGTGGATGTCCGTCCGGTGCAGTCTCTGGTCGCCATGGCTGCAGCTATGCCGGTGTTTTACCACGGAGCCATCACCAAGGCGCAGTGTGAGGAGCTGCTGGGGAAGAAGAACAAGGACGGAGCCTACCTGGTCCGAGACAGCGAGACCATCCAGGGAGCCATGTGCCTGTGTGTTTAGTGAGTATACTCTGTGGTGTCTTTACTCTCTGCTAAACTTTTCTCTTTAAAAAATGATTTAAAACTGATTTAGAACTCTGTTCAGACTGTTTTAACTTAGTACTTAGTCATTATTTTGAGATAAAAAGTCATTTTAATGGTGTAAAAGTAGTTATTTTTGAAGTACTTAGTTATTGGTTAGAGGTAACATCATTAAAATTAGATAAAAAAGTCATTAATTTTAGGTAAAAGTCATTATTTTGAGGGAACTAAGCCGTTATTTCAAGATACTATGCTCATTATTTTGAGATATAATGTCATTATAATGACGTAAAACTCATTATTTGGAGATATTAACTCATCATTTTGAATTACTTAGTAATTATTTGAGATAAAAAGTCATTTTAATGGTGTAAAAGTCGTTATTTATGAAGTACTTAGTCATTATTTAGGGGTAACATCATTAAAATGAGATATAAAGTCATTCATTTTAGGTAAAAGTCATTATTTTGAGGGAACTAAGTTGTTATTTCAAGATACTGTGCTCATTATTTTGAGATATAATGTCATTATAATGACGTAAAACTCATTATTTGGAGATATTAACTCATCATTTTGAATTACTTAGTAATTATTTTGAGATATAAAGTCATAAAAACCATTTAGTCATTATTTTGAGGGAACCAAGTCATTATTTCAAGATACTATGTTGTTAAAACTCATTATTTTAAGATATAATGATATTATAAGACGTAAAAGTCATTATTTGGAGATATTAACTCATCATTTTGAAGTACTTAGTCATTATTTTGAGATATAAAGTCATTTTAATGGCGTAAAAGCCATTATTTTGAGGGAACTAAATCGTAATTTCAAGACACTATGTTGTTAAAACGCTTTATTTTGAGATATAATGTCATTATAATGGCGTAAAGAACGAGTCATTAGTTAGCGGTAAAAGTCATTCAAATTAGATATAAAGTCATTCATTTGAGGTAAAAGTCATTATTTTGAGGGAACTAAGTCATTATTTCAAAATACTATGTTGTTAAAACTCATTATTTTGAGATATAATGTCATTATAATGACGTAAAAGTCATTATTTGGAGGTATTAACTCATCATTTTGAATTACTTAGTAATTATTTTGAGATATAAAGTCATTATAATGGCTTAAAGAACGTTTTTTTGAGATACTAACTCATCATTTTGAAGTACTTAGTCATTATTTTGAGATATAAAGTCATTTTAATGGCGTAAAAGTCATTATTTTTGAAGTACTTAGTCATTAGTTAGAGGTAACATCATTAAAAGATATAAAGTCATTATTTTGAGGGAACTAAGTCATTATTTCAAGATACTATGTTGTTAAAAGTCATTATTTTGAGATATAATGTCATTATAATGACTTAAAAGTCATTATTTGCAGATATTTACTCATCATTTTGAAGTACTTAGTCATTATTTTGAGATATAAAGTCATTTTAATGGTGTAAAAGTCATTATTTTTGAAGTACTTAGTCATAAGTTAGAGGTAAAAGTCATTGAAATGATATATAAAGTCATTCATTTTAGGTAAAAGTCATTATTTTGAGAAACTAAGTCATTATTTCAAGACACTATGTTGTTAAAAGTCATTATCTTTACTCTCTGCTCGCCTCAGTTTAACTTTTCTTTGTCTAAAGTGTTTTGTTTTGTTCCATTTATAGCTTCTTGGGTCTTTTACAGCTGCTGATATTTTATAGTTTCATGATAGTAGAACATTTCCACCACTAGGAAAAAGCAAAAATACGATGAAAACTTAACGTTGTGATGGAGAAAAAAAAGACTATACAGACTAAAGTGTTGAAAAAAATAATAACTTAGCAGCCAATGAACAGCAAAATGAATTTTTTTTTTAGTTAATACCTCAAATGATTGAGAAACTTCCTCAGAAGACGATTAGATGATAACTCTGAGACACAGCGTCATTATTCTGAAGAACTAGGTCATCATTTTGAGATGGTAAGTTTGAAGAACGTAGTCATTAAATTCAGATACTAAGTAATCAATATGAAGTACGTAATCATTCATTTGAGGTACTTAGACCTTTATTTGAGGTGCAACGCCATTAATTTGAGGAGTCATTATGTAATTCATTTTTTAGTAAAAGTCCATTCTTTTAGGGAACTAAGTCATTATTTCAAGATACTTTGTTGTTATTTTTTAAGTACAGAGTCTTTATTTTGACATACTAAGTCAAAATTTGAGATAGTAAGTCATTATTTGAGATAGTGAGTCATTATTTTGAGATATAAAGTCATAAGTTCAGCAAATTCGTTGGTTTTAGAGCTAAAATAAAACCATGGCTTAAATCCACTCAATCATGCACCGACCAACTATAAACGCAAACATTAGCTCACTATTTTGCAATCTCTTTGGTGTTGTATTTTAACATTGTTTTGTGTTGTGTCTTAATACTGTGACTTTCCTCTTGCTGTTGTCCTGGGTAACGCTTAATATTAAGGTCCTTGATAACCATTAATTAACAAGTAATAAGGCCCTTGTAAGTCTTTACAAGATGCTTATTAACATTATTGTGTGTTTATAAGCTTATATAAGTGTTAATAATGGCATTACAAACACCCATGACCCACCCATTATGTCTTTGCCATGCCTTTATTAATCTTATTTTGTTTGCTTATTGATATTAGAATATACTTCATTGCTCATCTATTATAAGTTAACTATAAGTTAACTATGCTTTTTGCAACTAGCGGATCTAAAGCGAGAACAATGCCTTATTACTTGTTAATTAATGGTTATTAAGGACCTTATTATAAAGCGTTACCGAGCCATGCACTGTCCCTGTTAAATAAACAAATAAATAAATAAAAATAAATAAGTTTGAGGCACTTAGTCATTAGGTTGAAATAACAAGTAATTATGTCTGATGATAACTCACTTTTCTTTTTATTTTCTTCATCACATTGTTGTTAATGGGCTTTCATAATATATATGTATAATACTTTCTTTTCATATACATTGTTGTTGTATTATATTATAACATACTCTACGTTTGTGTGGATTCTCAGGTTAAATGTAATTTTCTGTTTATTCTCATTTAAATTCAATAACTGCATCTCTTCAGCCTCTTCAGTCTGGTGAGCTTGTGGTTTTGTCTCTGTCCTCTCTTTGCCACAACTTTCCATTTCGTGTTTACAGTATTTATACACGAGACGGGACACAAAGTGCTTCTCATGCACCAACAAACACCAATATCTCTTATTAAAAAAGGCATTAGAAGAGCTTGTTTTCATGATAGGAAAGAGCAGTTTCTTTAGGTGTTAATGAGTCAAGCTGTGGGCCGTTCAACGACTTTATCAGACTCATGTTTTGTTTTTGAGCGTGTTGTTTCTTCCAAGAGTAAAAGTTCTGCTGCATGTAATTTATGGTTTAATTTCAGCAAATATCAACAACATGCATCTCTTATATCTTTATCTTGCAGTAAAAAGAAGGTGGTGTATACCTACAGACTGCTGCAGACACACTCCGGACACTATACTCTCATGGTAAACACACACACACACACACACACACACACACACACACACACACACACACACGTACATAAAGAGGGTACTTTATTTTCAATTAATCAATTAATTACCATATTTTTAAGCACCTTTCATACAGGTTAGAGCAGGATAGAACAAGGGAAGACGTGAAAAATGTATTAAAAAAATAATTAATTCATTAATTTTAAAAGACAAAAGCAATTTATAATCTAGAGACCAATGCTCAAAATAAATAAAAATGTAATAAAAATAAAATAAAATAAACTTAAGAGCTATAAGTAAGTCTAATAGTAAAAACAAGTGACATAAAAACCAGAAAAATTAATTTTGAATAATTATTAAAATAAATAAAATGCAATAAAAATCAATTCAACAATAGACTAAAACTTAAATAAAACTGGTAAAAAGATAAAAATGAATTTAATCCAAAAGAGGGATAAAATTCATAAAAACAGATCAAATTAAATAGTGCAAAATTTAACTACATAAATACAATAAGATAAGTAAAAAAAAAAAAAAGCATGTCAACAAACCGTTCATATTTCAATGCTTGGAATAAGGGTTCAAAAAACATTTGATATTTTGGAGATTTCTGCATTTTTTCGGCTTTCAGTGAAGTCAAAAGTCACTTTATTGTCAGTTCTGCAATACGTGTACACATACAGAGAACTGAAATTACTTTTCTCTCTGAACCCTAGTTTAAAACAAATATACACATATACAGCTATATACAGAATAAAAATAAAATAAGCTAAAAAATATGCAGACTAAACATATAAAAGGCAAAATATACAGGCTGAATAGTGCAAACGGTTGTAAAGTGTCTTAGTGTTGGAAGTGCAAGTACCGGGAGAGAGAAAGAAACCCATTTATTGTCAATTTACACTCACCAGCCACTTTATTAGGTACACCTGTTCTGCAGCTTGTTAGCAGCCAGTGGTAAATGAAGTTAGAAATTGAGGCTTCTAGTTTGTGGTTGTGAAGTTTCACAAGGCTATTTTTATCCTGGAGGGTACATCAGCTCATGTTTACTGAGCAACTAACATCATCAAACATGAAGAATCCACAAGAGACTCAGCTTTCCAGTCAGACACGATTTATGCAAATTAAAATTGCTTCTGCTGCTGATGGCATCCCACATTGACCTTTAAATCCCCTGAAGAAGAGTTCTCCTGTTCCTTTACATATCATAAAATATAATTTAATACCATCATACTGATGAACCAGCATCACGGCCATCAGACGCTCGCTCTCCACCGCAGTTTCCGTTGTTAATGTCTTTCTCATAGATCTAAAGGTGAATGTCTCTCTCTCTCTTCTTTTTTAATCTTTTCCATCTTGTTGTCTTTGTTAAAACTTTTTTTCAGTTACATACAATCATGGAAAAAATAATTAGACCATTGTTTTCTTCATTTTCTTGTTCATTTTAACGCCTGGTACAACTAAAGGTACATTTGTTTGGACAAATATAATGATAACAACAAGAATATCTGATAAGAGTTTAATTTAAGAGCTGATATCTAGATATTTTACATGTTATTCTTGATGATAACCAAAATCATTATCAAGAAAACCATGGAAAATGGCTAGAAAAAGAAAAAATCCGTCTTTTGCATGTAAAATAAAGTTATTCCAGCATATTTTAGATCCATTTTCACATTTCTTTTAGCATGTGCAAGTGATTATCAGGATTCTTTTTTTTTAAATGGTGAAATTAGACACAAGTGCATCTCAATATTCCATGGTTTTCTTGATGATGATTTTGGTTATTATCAAGAAAACCATTGAAAATGTCAAGTTATCAGCTCTTAAATTAAACTCTTATGAGCTATTTTTGTTGTTATCATTATGTTTATCCAAACAAATCTACCTTTAGTTGTACCAGTACTTTTCCCTCTTGCCATCTTCACATAAAATCAGCATCAACATGCCACAGAGCCTGATAGAACATCTTAACAAGTCTTTTCTGCAGAGTACAAACTATCAACCTGCAGATCAACACTGATGACACGACCTCATTGCTCTCAGCAGCTGTGACCACCCAAACACCTCAACTAAAAATGAAACTTAGAGTCAAAGCTGCACGCTGAGCCGCTGCTGCTAACATTTGACACATGCATCATCATCCACGGCAGCAAAAACATGTTTATAAATGCAGGATTCATTCACTAATTCACCTCAGATCTGATCAGAATGGGTTCAAGTGGAAACTCAGCAGTGATCAGCTCTTCCCCTCATCACAGGAAACTCCTCTGACGTATTTTTAGACTCCAGTACACCACTCAACACTTCACTGATGGGCTGATAGAGACTGTTTTCTTTAGCGGGGTCACTATTTTCCACTCCAAGCTTTGAGTGTCTATTATATCGCCATCATTTTCCACTCATAGTAAATGTTGTACATATATACCAGTGTGGCTTTTCACCTTGTTAGTCATCATGGCACAATGTGGTCCTGGAGAAACCTGCTGCAGCCACACAACTTTTATGACAGCTTTTCAGCTCATGACAAGTGTTTATATGTGGGTAAGAGACAAATAAGGGCAATATGTCGAATGGTGTAACCACAAAAGAATGATACATATTAACCCTTTGATACACAACATATAAACACCTTCTAATGCACTGGTTCCCAACCTTTTTCTTGAGGGACCCACATTTTTACCATTGTAAACTTTAGCAACCCCCCCATTGTCCATTGCTTCTATGAAGCCGAACTCAATGTGACTTTCATGGTACCCTCTCTTTTTCTTTTTTAAATATTCAGCATTTTCGTCTCCCTGACGCTTCAACATTTTTCCATTAGCTCTGTGTTTCTGTTGTGAGGTGAGGTTACAGCTAGGTGAGGTTACAGCTAGGTGAGGTTACCTCTAGGTGAGGTTACCGCTAGGTGAGGTTACCACTAGGTGAGGTTACAGCTAGGTGAGGTTACCACTAGGTGAGGTTACCACTAGGTGAGGTTACCGCTAGGTGAGGTTACAGCTAGGTGAGGTTACCACTAGGTGAGGTTACCACTAGGTGAGGTTACCGCTAGGTGAGGTTACCACTAGGTGAGGTTACCACTAGGTGAGGTTACCGCTAGGTGAGGTTGCCGCTAGGTGAGGTTACCTCTAGGTGAGGTTACCTCCAGGTGAGGTTACCTCCAGGTGAGGTTGCCGCTAGGTGAGGCTACCGCTAGGTGAGGTTACAGCTCGGTGAGGTTACCTCTAGGTGAGGTTGCCGCTAGGTGAGGTTACCTCTAGGTGAGGTTACCACTAGGTGAGGTTACCTCTAGGTGAGGTTACCTCCAGGTGAGGTTACCTCCAGGTGAGGTTGCCGCTAGGTGAGGCTACCACTAGGTGAGGTTACCGCTAGGTGAGGTTACCACTAGGTGAGGTTACCGCTAGGTGAGGTTGCCGCTAGGTGAGGTTACCGCTAGGTGAGGTTACCTCCAGGTGAGGTTACCACTAGGTGAGGTTACCACTAGGTGAGGTTACCGCTAGGTGAGGTTGCCGCTAGGTGGGGTTACCGCTAGGTGAGGTTACCACCAGGTGAGGTTACCGCTAGGTGAGGTTACCACTAGGTGAGGTTACCACTAGGTGAGGTTACCACTAGGTGAGGTTACCACTAGGTGAGGTTACCTCCAGGTGAGGTTACCACTAGGTGAGGTTACCGCTAGGTGAGGTTACCACTAGGTGAGGTTACCGCTAGGTGAGGTTACCACCAGGTGAGGTTACCACTAGGTGAGGTTACCTGTGTATACTGCAGGAGGGATGTTATACATGTCCTTATTCTTGCGATATAGCCTTTATTTCTAAAATTTTCTATCTTGATTTTTCTATTTAAATAAATTAATAAACATTTAATGTAGCCCTTATTTAGTTGTTTTTGTCCCACTAATGTTAAAAGTTTTCTTTAACCCTTATGCCAAGCATTTAAATGTGAACGGTTTGTAGACATGATTTGTTTTTTTTTTAGTTATCTTATTGTATTTATGTCGTTTTTTTTCTAATTAGTTTTTTATCTTTTTACCAGTTTTATTTAAATTTTAGTCTACTCTTTAATTGCTTTCTTCTAATCATAATGAATATGGCTTACATTCAATGAAGACCTAAAATTCAGTGTCTCAAAAAATGTTAATATTACAAAAGACCAATTTTAAAAATTATGTTTAATATGGAAATGTTGGCCTCTGAAAAGTATGTCCATCTATATGACTCAATACTTGGTTGGGGCTGTTTGACTTGAACTACTGGAAATAATGGACTTATAATATTCTAATTTATTGAGATGCACCTGTATCTAATTTCTCCATTTTAATAAAAAAAAAATCCTGATAATCACTTGCACATGCTTAAAAATCTAAAAAATGGCACTAAAATATGCTGGAATATCTTTATTATACATACAAAGACACATTTTTTTTCTTTTTTGGTTTAAAAATCAAACAAATAATTTTAAATAAAGTCAAGAAGAATGAATAAATACAATAAAAATAGCAAAATTGTGATAAAAAAATAAATCATAATTTCTGTATTTGTTTCAATCAGGCTCCCAAATAGTACAGAAGCTTTTTTTTTAACCTTTATTTTATTTACAGAAATTCTTTCTATTCTGTTCTTATACAGCAGCAACTGTAACAAAAGCAATAAATTCTGATTCTCAAAACAATTTCAGCAGTTGCATCAGCACGTATAATTCACCCCTAGCTTTAAAAAAATGATCATTTAACAAAAATAAAGCATTGCATTGAGGCTTAAAGTTAAAAACAAACAATAACAACTGAAGTTTTCTGTCGTCAAACAGAAAGTGAGACGTGACAAACCTTGAAATACACTTTTCAACTAAAAATCTCAGCATGTCATGTCAAGATTTTCACAATAAAACATAATCAACACAATCAACTAATTGTGTTTTGGCATGACAGATAAAAAATCTTCTTGTTTCCACTTGTATCTGAATCTCTGCTTCTCTTGTTGCACAGTCATTTATCTCTTCCTGCATGCTGCTGTGTTTTCCCTTTCTGTTCCATTTTGTCAATTTCCCCGTTTTACATGTTGTTGTTGTTTGATTCACAGTTAAAAAAACATTATTTTGACATTAATTGCTTTTTCCAACTCCTCCAGTGTTATGGTTTGCTGTTTTTTCTGTTTTTATAAAAATTTGAACCCTCTGGGGTCTATGATGGTGTCGTCCTGATCAGATCATGTGACGTTTAACAACAAAACAAGGTCACATGGAGCGCTGCTATCAATTTCACTCCAAAGTACAGACTTGAAACTTTCTCCCAGTTTTTGTTTGACATTCCTAGCTCATGTAAAACCAAAGATATGATCGTTTTAATTTGATACTACAGAAATATTTGAGCATTGGTGTAGCTCTCTGTGTAATTTCACTCATAGTTTGTTTTGAAGAGTTGCAGCTAACAAGGGGAAAAAAGCCTATAAATATACATGATTTTATGGGACTTTTTTGCATATAGTTTTATTATATTTCAATTTTTACCTTTTTATAGGTTCATATTTGTATCCTATGTTTACATTTTTAAGTTCCGAAACAGTTCATTGAGCATATTTGTGTTTTTTATTGTTGTAAATAGTATAATTTTTCAACTCGGATTTCATGATTTTTGGGCTCGATATGTTGCTAAAGTAGGTTAAAGTGAGAAAATATTGTCAGATCATATAGGTGAAGAAAAAATGGATACCAAATATGGGTATAGTAAACATTATTTTTGTGGTACATGAAGGGCAAAATCAAAAGTTTTCTAAAATGGCCAAAATAGGCTCAGAGCCCAGAGAGTTAAACTGAATTTATTTGGGTTTTGGACTAATGGTGAGACAAACCAAGACGTTAAAGATGTCGCTTTGAACATTTTATGTAATTTTCTGACAGTCAAATCAACTAAACCTGTGAGAAAATAAATAAAGCAGCTCCGAGGAACTTTCATTTTCGGTTGAGTTTTTTCCCATGAACTCCAGACTCCCTTCAGAAATCTAATTTTACTGACAGTCTGTCCCGCTCAGTCCTGGTTCTGGTTCACCCTAGTGTCAGTTCGCCCCCAGGACTTCATTAGGGTTATTAGGGTTCTCTCTGGTCTCGGTTCTCTTCCAGGTGCAGCAAAGTTCAGTTCTCTGCAGGTGAGAACCAGTCCACAATGTTTTTCCACATGCTCTCCATCTGCATAGGTTAACATTTCTGATGGGAGCCACTTCATCAAGATTGTTTTAGATCATGGGTCTCAAACTCGCGGCCCGCGGGCCAATTGCGGCCCTCGTGACGATATTTGTGGCCCCCACCTTGATATGAAAGTTAAATGTGAGTTTTATATGAATGGCACTTTACCGTGTTGTGTGTGGAAGGTCCCTTTAATTATTTTTTTTTTGTAATTTTGTGTCTTTTTTTTGTGGTAATTTTGTGTCTTTTTTAAATAATTTTGTGTCTTTTTTTTTAACAATTTGTGTCTTTTTTGGTCATTTTATGTCTTTTTTAAATAATTTTGTTTATTTTTTGGTAATTCTGTGTATTTTTTGGTCACTTTGTGTCTTTTTGTCTTTTTGTGTCTTTGTTTAAAGTAATTTAGTGTTTTTTCAGTCATTTTGTGTCTTTTTTTGTCATTTTGTGTCTTTTTTTGTAATGTTGTGTCTTTTTTGCTAATTTTGTGCCTTTTTTTGCTCATTTTGATACTGCCTCCAGCGGCCCCCAGGTAATTTGAGTTTGAGACCCCTGTTCTAAGTGGCTTAAAAGATATATTGGTTCTCATAGACTTTATATGGTTGCCATCTCTGATCCACAATCTTGATGAAGTGGCTCCCATCAAAAATTGAGACTATGGCGATGGAGAGCGTGTGGAAAAAATGTGGAGCTTTTGTCCGACGTGTCCCCTTTATTTTACTGAGCCGCCTGACTACCTAAACACAAAGCATTCTGGGTTGAATTTGGAGGGAAATGTGAGACTCAGCAGCAGCACGGGAGCAACAGCGTGAGAAATGTCTCTAATGGTGAAGTTAATATGGTCAGACGATCACAGACCACACACAACAACAACAAAGTGTGAAAAATGATTTAGCCACAGAAAGCTGTCCACCAGATGAAGGACTCTGCAACAGTGTAACATTTGTTTACAATAATTGTTGCACAATGTGGAAGCAAAGCAAAGCAAATTAAATATGCAACAATGTTACAACTTGTAATTTAGAACTTAGATTTCATTGGAATCGAAGGAGTAATGCACACGTGAAACTAAGAGTGTTTAAAATCCAGTTAATGTTTCTTGTTTCTTGTTCTTTTCGCTCTTTTCTTATGTTTTTCTCTCCTTTCGGATGTTTAATCATCACTGTATGCTGTTGTTCTCCCCTCAGACTGCAGGAGGTGTTAAAAAAAACATTATTTTGACATTAATATGCAACTATTTTGCTAGTTTGATAGCAAAACTTCCAGAAAATGTGCTTTTTCCAACTCCTCCAGTGTGAAGGTTTGCTGTTTTTTTCTGTTTTTACATCATTTTAAACTGAATATATTTGGGTTTTGGACTGTTTGTGAGACAAACCAAGACGTTAAAAGATGTCGCTTTGAACATTTTCTGTTATTTTCTGAGAAATAAAATATGCAACAATGTTGCAACTTGCAATTTTGCACTGAATCACACCAAGTCCACCAGACTTCATATGTGAAAGCGACCTTATATTTGGTTTGAATCTGACCTGATGGCACTGTGACAAGTTTTAATAACAACTATACACACCTTAGCAATCTTCTGGCTAAACTGAGAATGTTTATATCCAGTTAAAGTTAATATAGTTGCTTTAAGTGTGCAAAAAAGTTTATTTACAGCTTTTTTGTCGTCTTTTCTCACGTTTCTCCTCTCCTCTGGGATGTTTAATCGTCACATTATGCTGTTGTTCTCCCCTCAGACTGCAGGAGGTGCAGATGAGAAGTTTTTCAAGACTCTGGAAGACCTGATCCTCCACTATAAGAAGAAGAACCAGGGCCTGGCGATACATCTTCGCCACTCTCTCAAAAGGAAGATCGCCATGTTGAACCGGCCCCATTTACACCCGGAGTTCCAAGAGGCTCAGAGGAAGCAGCTGCCTGTACCTAAAGAAGAAGAAGAAGAAGTAGAAGAAAAAGAAGAAGAACCCGACTATGAAAGTACGTCATACATTTTAACTTCTTCTTCTTCTTCTTCTTCTTCTTCTCACTGCATCATCTTTAATCTGTGATACATTTGACCCTTTTTCTCTTTTTCCTCCAGATGCTCCCAACTCACCTGATTACGTTGAAGTCTTGCCGGACACATGAGGAGACGGGAAGGAACATTTTTTGGGGGGAAGTCTGAGATAAAACAACAGGTTCACAGCCTGGAACAAAGTCTGAAGAATGCAAAATGAACATGGACATATAGATAATTGCATAAACACAAGGATGCTTCTGCTTCTTGACTTTAGCTTTTCCAGACTGAAATATCTCAACAACTTTTGAATGGATTACTTTGAAACGACTCCCAGAAGATGGGGAAGAACTCCTTAACCTTTTTGTGAATTGCAAAGCTGGTGTTTTAATGCTTTATTTGTAAATATTAGCATGGTAAAATTGTGTTTTTCTACATTTTTTTGTCATCCACCTTCACTGGCTCCCGGTTAAATCACGCATCCAATACAATATTATTATTATTATTATTATTATTATTATTATTAATAATAATAATAATAATAATAATGATAATACTTCCTGTATTATATCTTCCTGTAAGTCGCTTTGAATAAAAGCGTTTGCTAAAAGACTAAATGTAAATGTAATACATTGCATTTATATAGTGCTTTTCTAAACACTCAAAGACGCTTAACAGGGAATTAAATTAATTAATTCACTGATGGTGAGTTTTAGAGGGTGGGAGCAGCGATGGAGTCGCCCCTGGTTCTCTGCTTAGTCCTGGAGGGGGGCGAGAACTTTGTAGTGGATTGGCGGGGGGATTGGGAGCCAGTGGAGGTTCTGGAGGACAGGAGTGATGTGGTCACTGGATGTACTGTAGTTTTTGGAGTGTTTGGGATGGTGAACCGTAGAGCAGGTGTAGTATATTTTATGTTACAAGTGGTATATTTTATGTTACTTGTAATATAAGTGTTCTGCTTTACTAAGAGAAGCCCCAGTCTGACCTTTTGTTCAGAACAGAACTGTAACAACTGGTTCAAACCAGAATAATGAACTGTAAAGATCTGGGAGTTGTCAGACAGTAGAGGTGTTGGAATTTGAATATAAACAAGTATAGGTTGTATCCTTTTAAGGTTATAAAGTAGACTTAGCAGCGTGCTCGTCCCCGTTGTGTTGCGTATGGGCTGGGACATTCAAATGAAATGATCTTACACACAGACACAGAGAGAACAAGGGCTGTTATTGGAGGGACACCTTTTTTTCAGCAGCCTTGAAATTGACAAAGTTCTCCTCCGCTGTACCAAGGCAGTGTATTCTGATGATTGATAATAAAGAAAACTAAAAGGAACTTCTACTTGGTCTTTCATCCACTGTTCTCACTCAGAGAGGTAGTAAACTTACACTACATAGGCTGTTGCAGTAGTCGAGTGTGGATGTGATGAATGTGTGGCTGAGGGTCCCAGCAGCTAAAGGTGAGAGATGGACGGAGGCAGGTGATGTTCCTGAGGTGGAAGAAGACTGTTTTAGTTTTAGTGTTTGATGTGCTGGTTGAAGGAGAGGGTTTGGTCAAAGGTGACACCGAGGTTACGGATGTGAGGAGAAGGGAGAAGTTATGGGTTTGTTTTGGTGAGAGATTTGTGACAGATGATACAAACTCCTCCTCCTGACCTACAGATCCCTCCTCGCCCTCACCTGACCTCCTCCACCCCGACACGCCATCCTGAAACCGAAACCTGAGGTCCTCTGACCCAGATCTGCTCATCAACCAGCTGAAACCCAACATGCTGCCTCCCTCCTTGGACATTTTCAAGAAACTTCTCCAGCACCATCTCTCTCTTCAACATTATGGACTCAGCTAACCCCTCTCAACCCGTCATCAGTGCCAAAATTGTTTTTATCACCCTACTGAACTGTATTAGGTGTGACATTTCGGTGTGTGGGAGCCATTTCCTGACTCTCTCTTCTCTCTACTCTTGACTGTTACCTGTGAGACTCTCAGCTGTTGTGAGAAAAGGAGTCTGGTTGTTATCAGATGAGCATCATCAGCTTCAGACTTTAATGCTTAATGCTAGTGTGTGTGTGTGTGTGTGTGTGTGTGTATGTATAGATATATGAATGTATTTTCTGTTCTACTTAATCTCTTTTTCTATTTTTTTAAATTGGTAATAGTATTTCTAATTTGTTATATGTATTGGATTATCCCTGTGTGTGTGTGTGTGTGTGTGTGTGGGGGGGGGGGGGGGGGGGGGGAATGGGGGAAATAATCGAAAAGGACTTGTAAACTATACAAACAAAAGTCAAAGAAAATGGGTTTGAATGTCCTTTGAAATAAAAAAGATTTAACAAAAAAAAAAAAAAAAAGACTAATGCTTCAAAGCGGAAACTCCTGACCTATTTAAGGAAGTTCTACATGCAAATTCACCAGTCATCCAACTGTAGGAGAGTTTCAGAATCTCTCAGCTTTGTTTTTACTGACATGTTGTTTACCAGCATTAACAGTCATGCAGAGAGAGACGTGTCACTGAGGAGATAACCACTTAAACCACAGCTGAAACACAATCAAATGGGTTCTTCAATAATCTTTTTATATGTTCCAAGCATATAATGTTCTCAAACTTGTGCTTTCTGTCAGGTTTTCTCCTTATTTTTGTTTCTGTTTCTTCAGTTTCCCAATACTGTCAGTGAAAGACAAAAGTTTAGAAACCTCTGGATCCTTCTTTGTGTATTAGCTCACTTTGGATAAAGCATCTGATAAATAAAATTGTAAAACTAGCAAACAAGTCAAATTGTTGACTGTTTTCTGCAGTTGCAATTGAAATTTTTAATAATTCTTGTGTGCAATGTATATAATTATAAATATATATATTGTGAACAGTATATATATATATATATATAAATATATATACATATATATATTCATATAAACACAAATATATCAACACATTTTTTAATAGAAATATAGAAAATAAAAAATATATATAATCATATAAAAACAATGTATAAAAATATAGAAAATAGGAAGAAAATTTTAAATTATATATATTTATGTGGGGAGTTAAGGATGCCTCTTTTATGAATAAATGATACCTTGCACAGGGCATCAAATATGTAAATAAAAGGACTTTATCATAAATGCTATCCCTCCCATAATTCAGTTCTCACTCTTGGCTCCAGCATCCGTACAATGATTTGCGAGTGTAGACCATGTTGAGTTTGGTTTCGCGTATGTTGTACACAGGTAAAAGGGACGCAGCCCAAGAATACATTTATATAAAAAAAAAGCTAACCAATGAGAGCCTGCGAACATACAAAGACAGCATTTCAGCCGTGGCATACAGAGTACAATGATGTGTACGATTTCCCAAACCAGTAATGAAACGCACACTGCAAAAAAATAAAAGTTGGGTGAACTCAAAATTTCAAGGCAACAAACTTCGATAAAATTTTAAGTTGGACAATTCAACTAAATATTTTAAGTTTTGTTTTTGAGTTTGCTCAACTCTGAATTCAGATTTTTGTCAACTCAACTGTAAATTGTACTAACTTATAATTTTACATTGTAATAACTTTTAATCCTTACTTCTGCTAACTTCTGCAATGTGCTGAATTGGCACGATTGTAACGCCGCTATGAAATGTTAGCTAATGTTGCAACCCCAATGTTGAGTTAGCATTGATATGCTAATGGCTACTCTTGTAGCTGTAACAAGCAGCGCCGCTAGCATCAGTTAGCCGCTAGCATCAGTTAGCCGCTAGCTTTCACTAATGACCGAATTTCACAACAAAGAAATAAGAGTTAGCAGAACTATTGTCCCTTGTTGTGAACCCCAACTTAAAGATATAAGTAACAACAACTCACCAACTTGTTTTTGAGCAGACAACTGGCTTCCTTTGTTGTGCTAACTTACATTATTGCCCTAAATGTCAATTATTTATATTTCCAAGTTTTGGTAACTTAAATCACTGTTTCAGGCCAAAAAATACAAGTTGGCTTTTTTCTTTTTGCAGTGCAGAGCACAATAATAAACACAGTCCAGCTTCTTAACATAGACATGTCCTTGTCCTTGTTGTTGAGGTGAAGGTTTCTCAGGCAGTTGCAATGAACTTTGCTTTCATTAGTGCAACTTTGGTGCGCAGAGAAGGTCAGAGTTGCAGTTGTTCAGGATTCCTTGTGGGCAGGAGGCCTCAGAGGGAAGGAGGCCTGACCTCAGCAGGCTCTGCAGGAGATGAGGGAGGAACCCAGGGTCCCCTGCTGGAGGAAGCTGCTTCAGCAAGCAGGAGAGAAAGAGGCAGAGAAAATAAATAATATGTTAATACAAGCAGGAAACAACAGTTTAGCAGCTTAACCCACAAGAACCCACGGTGACACGGGTGTCACAAACACTTTAAATGTTCTAGTAATGTTCATGTATGTTTTCTTAAGTACATAAGTGTGTTTTTCAGTGTTTTACAGCCACAGTGGCTTGTTGAGAAGCCGTCCAATGAGGCAGTTTTATTTCTATTTATTTATTATTGATTTATTATCATTTTGTTACTTAAAAACAAATCTGAAATGGAATTAGTTGTCTAACATCACTATTCTGGTCACAATTATGATATATGTTATGGAGATGAAAACAAAAAGGCAAATGGTTATTTGTTTTATGTATTATTGATTTATTATTATTTTGTTACTTAAAAAAAGGAAAAATTGTGTCTCTGTAGGCAGAAAATGTGTCTAATTTATTCATTTAAAAATAAGAAATGTCATAAACATAAATACCATAAACGCCCAATGTAACGTATATATGTCACATCACAGATCTTTGACATTTAGGGGTAGTATTTCTTTAAAACATAAATGTGTTCTATGTGGTCCACTTGGTCTGTGGTATATCCCCCATAATGTTCCATTAAGGATTACTGGGTCTGGTCTTTCAGGATTTGAGAAAACCTTTCATCAATAAAACAAACTGCACTTTGTATATTGTTCAGCTCTGTCAGTTTTTGAGGTGAGGGTCAAACAGGAAACAAAATATCTGTGTGAACAAACCTCAAAATGAAACAAGTTCTCGTCAGCTCTTGCAAAAGTTGTGTTGAAGTACTGTGAGCTTCTTCCTTCCGTTCTCTCAAACCAGTTTGCTGCTCTCAGTGTTTGGACATTGAGTTTACATGAACGTGGTTTTGTTGTGCGGTCGTCTGTGAACTGGTGGTCGTCGCTTTATTCTTCAGCTGCAGTGCATCATTGTATCCGCTTTTATTCAGCTTAAGTTAAATACTAAGCAACATTTTTTCTTTTCTTTTTGTTTCTGCAGACATCTAGACTAAAAATCTGTGACATTTTCCTGACAGTGTTTATACTTTTACATGCGAAAAAAAAAGTAAAATAAAATATTTTTGTATGTATAGATAATCATATAAAAAGTATAAAAATATAGAAAATGTGAAATAAAAAAAATATATACATATAAACACAACTTGTGGAAATGTAGAAAATAAATACATATAAACAAAATATTTTATAACAATATAGAAAATGGAAAATAATATATATATATATATATATATATATATATATATATATATACATATATAAACAATGTATTAAAATGGAAAACATATATAAACCCATTTTTTAAATATAAAAATATAAATATAGAAAATAAAAATATATATTATCATATAAAAACAATGTGTAGAAATATAAAAAATGAATATATATATATAAATAAATAAACTATTTTATAACAATATAGAAAATGGAAAATAAAATATACATATATAATCATATAAAAACAATGTATAAAAATATAGAAAATAGAAAAAAATAAATATAAACATAAAAAACACTATGTTAAAATAGGAAATAAAACTATATATAATATGTTAATATAAGCAGGAAAAGGCAAACAACAGTATAGCAGCTAAAAAAAAACATGCCAAAATCTTCATACATTTGAAGGATTTACACAACGACTTTTTCATCAAACCACTTTGATGTATCATTTTCTGTTCGGACAAAAAGCAGACCACATCCTGTCTCTGCCTTCACACGCCTCCACTGCTTACGAGACACTTCATATTTCTCTGTGACTGGTTTTTATTACAGAACGAGCATCATCTTTGGACATTAATCTGTTTTTTTTGTCGCACAACTTATAAAAAGCTACATATTTGACGTGAATGCATGCGCCTGTTTGTTAAATCTGTGTTAGTTTGTGTGTAAACATGCAGAAGAGAAGAACAAAGACGCATAATAAAAGTGGAAAGATTCAGTGGTGGGTTTTAAGAGTGCATGGTCTGATCACAGTTTCCTCACACACATACAGAAGCAACTATTAACAGCTACAACAATCACAAAGACGCCCACCAGAATATCTTGATTTTAAATTTTGGAATGGGTCATATAAATCTCAATCCACTGAAATATATCTCCAAAACATTGTCATGTTATTGACATGGTACAAAACAACAAATTGCATGGATAATAACAATATGTATGTGTGAGGATAAAGAATAAGAACTGAGGGTTAATGGTGAAGATGCATATCAGGACCTTTGCTGAATCACACCATGTCTGTTTCCTGTCGCCAACTCTATTGCAGCATATCTAAAAAGGGCAAAATCATGATAACAAAGAAAACTGAATGAAGAACAGAAATACTTTTGTCTCTTTCAAATACTTTGTCCTCCAAAAAAGAGTTTACTTTTCAAACTGCAAAACTTCAGGATGTTTGTTTATTGTTAGTACGTTTTTTAAAATTAAAATTTGTTTTTTGGTTGTCCTCTAATACATGCAATTGTGTTGACTCTTTATTGGTTCTCACAGGCAGCTATTAATATGAATTAAATTATATTTATGGAATTAATATGCAAATGTCTCTTCTAATACAGATTGATCTGTAAAGTCAAATACAATCCAACTCCAGTGCAATACAGCCCTACAATAAAATTATTTTTGTGATATGAATACATTTTTTGTGTCAGACCTGCTTATTTAACTTAATTTCTGGGACAATACCTTCTGGTGTTGTTGTACTGCACTACAGCTAATATTTTAATTTTAATTTTAGAAATAAGATGGTAAAAAAACCCAACAATAATAAACTTATCTTTTTTGTGTGCATGAGTCTATATTTTATTTTATTTTTATTTTTTATTTTTATATAATATTTTTTCATATTTATTTTACATTATATTGTATTGTATTATTTTCTATTTTTTATTTTCTTATATTAATATTTACATTTAATTGTATTCTTTTCTTATATTTTATTTACAAATATTATTTCATTATATATATTTTTAACATTTTATTGTACTGTATTGTATTATTTTCTTATATTTCATTTTATTGTATTTAATTATAAAAAAAATTTCATATTTATTTTTTACATTATATTGAATGTTATTAATTTCTTAAATTTAATTTAATTTCTTTAATTATTTTATATTTCATATTTATTTTATTTTACATTGTATTATTTAATTTAATTTCATTTAATTTCATTTAATTTCATTTAATTTCATTTAATTTCATTTAATTTAATTTCATTTAATTTCATTTAATTGTATTGTCTGTACCGGCTGATTCTTGCTCCGCCCCTTTACGTTACGTGACTCGTGCGGTCTCGTCCAAGACATGCGAAATGGGGGAAATATCTTTTTTTGGTAATTTGTTTTACAATAGAAAACTTACATTAAACTATTATATATTGTTTGACTTATAACAATAATACTAATAATAAACTTCATGGTATGATTTATCGATCAATATAACTTTTATCGATGTAAATGTAACTTTTGTTCCCCCCCTTTTTACCCCAGATGGTCCGTTCCTTTCCCGTTCAAAGCTCGGAGCGGGAGGAGGTATATTTATCTCTATGAGAGGAGGTAGCTGTTGTTAACCGGTTGTTGTTGTTGTTGTTTTTCGGGGAAAAGAAGCTCCACAGGTAGTCTACACCTGCTAAACAAGCCCGAAAATATCAAACGTAAGCACTAAACGTTAAGCCACTTTTGAATTAGTTTAATATGCTGTTTTTGTGTGACTGTCAGATCGGCTAGTTAGCTAGCTAGCGTTAGCATATTCAAGATGGACGTCACTTTGCTTTGAAAACACGTCTCCCTGTTAAAATAATCGCCTCAGTCATTTTTCCAAGTTTTGTAGGAAACACAGAAAACTTCACCAAACGTGTAACATTTATTGATCGTTTCACTCAAAAAGGATGTAACAAAGGATGGCTTTTGGCATAGTAATAACACTGTGTGTAAATTATGTAACTTAAGAGAAATAAATGACTTGAGCAATTCTTTGAACATGCCTTTGTGACTTAAGCAAGATATGGTGACACTTTATTTTGAAGGTGTCTACATAAGAGTCACACAAGCCTGTCAGAAACATGACATGACAAGTATCATGAGCATTGATGTTACTTCAAAGTGTCATTAATGTTCATGACACATCCCATGTCATGTTTATGACACGCTCATGTCACTCTTATGTAGACACCTTCAAAATAAAGTGTTACCATATCTTGTTTAAGTCACAAAGGCATGTTCAAAAAAAATCACATTTTATTTTGACTTAGGCATAATGAATCCACACTTGACATAGGCCATTATCTTAACCCTCCTGTTGTCCTCGGGTCGAGGAAGGAAGAAGAGGGAAGGACGCAAAGGGAAGTAAAAAAGGATGGAGGAAAGAAGGAAGGAAAGAAAGAAGGATGGAGTAAGGAAAGAAGAGAGGAGGAAAAGGAGAAAGAATGGAAAGGAGAGAGAAAGGAAGGAGGATGGAGGAAAGTAAGGGGAGGAGGAGAAGAAAGGAAGGAAAAAATAAAGAAGAAAGGAGGGAGGCAGGAAGGAAAGAGGGCAGAAAGGAGGGAGGAAGGAAAGAAAGAGGGCAGAAAGGAAGGAGGAAGGAAAGAAAGGAGGGAAGGAAAGGGGGGTGAGGGAAGGGAAGAAGGAAGGAGGATAGAGGAAGGGATGGAGGCGGGAGGGATGAAAGAAGGAAGGAAGGAGGAAAGGAGAGGAAATCAGGAGGAAGGAAAGAAGAGAGAAAGGAAAGGAGATAGCGGAAGGAGGAAAGAAAAGAAGGGAAGGAGGGAGGAAAGGAAGGAAAGAAAGAAAGGAGGGGCGAGGGAAGGAAATAAGGAAGGAGGATAGAGGAGGGAGGAAAGAAGGAAGGAGGAAAGAAGAGAGGAAGGCAGGAGGAGGGAGGAAAGAAGGAGTAGTCAAAACAGATTGGGTCAATTTGACCCGGAAGGACGACAGGAGGGTTAAAGGGGTAAAATCACATGATCTGATCAGCTGAGGATGTAGGTGATTTTACCATAGGTGA
This sequence comes from Centropristis striata, assembly GCF_030273125.1. Classification (NCBI taxonomy): domain Eukaryota; kingdom Metazoa; phylum Chordata; class Actinopteri; order Perciformes; family Serranidae; genus Centropristis; species Centropristis striata. The sequence goes on from NC_081539.1 coordinate 5,893,453, forward strand.
CCAGCGTCATGAGGAGGTGATTTAGGCAAAAAAACCCAATTTGGACAAAAAATTACTGAGGCGATTATTTTAACAGGGTGACGATTTTAAATCTGTTCTTTTTGCATCGCTGTTACCTAAAACTAGTTTTGCTCTACAGGATGGACATGACGACGAGTTTGAAGTCTTTGTTGCTGGCTATCCAGAAGTACAGAGACGGCAGGACGGCTCCAAACGCAGCGCAGCTCCAGAAACAAGTGGAGGTGAGCTCTGATGTCCCTTCATGACAGCTTCACTTTGAGCTTGGTTTATGATTTGGGACACAAATATTGATTGAAATGGCTCAAGAAGGCTGGTTAATCAGAGGTTGAACAATGTGCATCCTCTTACAATTAATTGGCATCAAGGGTGTAAAGGAGGACATATTTAACTATTAAAGTCCAAATATTCACCAACAAATCACAGAAATAGAGAGGATATCAGAAGGATCTCATGACCCAAATTTGGACAACATCCTGAACGTTACTAGGATTATACGTTACTAGAACATATTATAATATCACAACATGCCCACAATACAGTTATTGTATTATACTCTGTACATTGCAAGACAAACACCACGATAACTAAATAAGAAAATAACCCCTTAAAAGGGAAGAAGAGATTATGTATTTATTCACTGTATACTGAATGCTCGTGGTTAGTTTCAGAGTTTATGGGGACACAAATGTTGGTTGAAATGGCTCAAAAAGCTGGTAAATCAGAGGTTTAACACTGTTTATCTTCTTACAATAAACTGGCATCCAGGGTGTTACAAATGGAGGACATATTTAACAAATTTACTCCAAACATACACCAACAGAATACAGAAATACATTGGATATCAAATCAAAATTACTTTATTTATCCCCGAGGGGAAATTCAGTTAGTCTGGTAGAATCTCTTGAAGAATGAGACAGCCTGATGGCTGTAGGAGCGAAGGATCTTTTGTAGAGGTTTTGTGTAGCGGATGATCTGGGTATTTCAGGATGGCCTGGAACATGTTGACATTGCATCTCTCCACCACCTCCTCCAGTGTGTCCAACCTGGCTCCAACCACAGAACCAGCTCTTTAGACCAGTCTGTCCAACCGCCTTCATCTCTGTGTGTGATGCTGCCTTCCCAGCAGACTGCAGCAATAAACAACACACTACCACCACAAACTGATAAAACATCTGCAGCATCTTACTACAGATGTCAAGAGATTTGAGCTTCCTGTATACACCTAGATATAACTCCTTCTGCAGGGTTCGTTCGGGTGCTTGAAATCCTTGAAAATGTTTGAATTTAAATGCTGTATTTTCAAGGTTTAAAAAATGCTTGGATTTTGGATTAAGTGCTTGTAAATGCTTGAAATTCTTAATGTATTTCTCTTGCAATCTGACTATATCCATCTATAGACTATAGATAATCACATGTTCAATGTAAAAAATAATGAGTAGCCTATCTGAAATGAAGACCGTTCCTCCTAAAAGTGTAATACCATCACTGTTGGTATGGTTCAGTGAAACCTCCCCCTTTTAGTATGCTCGTACGGAGTTGGGTAAAAGGGCATTTGTTTACTCTGCACCTTATGCTGGAATATGCGCCAGAAAGAATGGAAATTAACTGAATTTGTTTCTTTGAGCACTTTTAAATCCAAACTAAGAGTTATTGAGGCCAATTCCATAACATGCACTTGTTTCTCATGACTTGTTTAAGGTCTGTATGCTATGTAAATATGTAACTGTATGCTGTGTTTGCTGCCTCTTGGCCAGGGCTCCCTTGAAAAAGAGCTTCTTAATCTCAATGGGATATTCCCTGGTTAAATAAAGGTTAAAGAAAAAAAAAAGTACTCATCTAAAACATGCAACTTACAACAGGTGTAAGATACTGGAAATGCTTGAAAATGGACCTCGAAAGTCCTTGAAAAATGCTTGAATTTGACCACTGCTAAAGTGTACGAACCCTGCTTATAACTCAACGAGCTGAAACAGTGTGCAACAAAATGCAAAGAGTCATAGCTTTGCTCCCCTTTGACACAAATACTCTGACATGTGCCAAATGTTTTAAAGAGGAAACAACTATGCATCACTCAAATATTTTCAATCTGAATGAATTAAGTTTATGAACTGACTTTCTTCCCCTGCTCTTTGTGCTGTTTGTTACTTCCCCTTTTGAGTTTCCTCACTAACGGCACCAGTCTATTACTCCCCTGACAGCTCAAAAGAAGCTGATCTGCCGACACCCTCCAAAGTATTTCGTACCCTACCTCACTTAACTTGCACTACCTGGACCATAATACACAAATCAGTTCAGGGAAATGCTTTTACTGTTGTTTATTGCACTTCACATTTGTTTACTTAGTGTTCATGTTAATGCCTGGTACAACTAAAGGTACATTTGTTTGGACAAATATAATGATAACAACAAAAATAGCTCATAAGAGTTTCATTTGAGAGCTGATATCTAGACATTTTCCAGACAATCATATAGACTATTTTGGTTTTCTTGACAATGATTTTGGTTATTATCAAGAAAACCACGGAAAATGTCTAGATATTGGCTCTTAAATTACACTTATGAGCTATTTTTATTCTTATCATTATATTTGTCCAAACAAATGTACCTTTAGTTGTCCCAGACATTAAAATGAACAAGAAATTGAAGAAAAAGGGTGGTCTAATATTTTTTTGCATGGCTGTATATCTGTATTTGCACTACTAGTATTTACAATTGTCTATAATTGCACTACATGTTTGTCTTCTGTCTTGCTCTGTATGTGTATGCATATGGATACTGCAGTCTTACCACAAACGTTTCATCCTTTATCTACTGGCTTGACAGCTTCCAAATATAGAAATTGTCTTCACAACTTCCCTTTAGAGACTATTAAGGTTAAGCTTATGGGGTCAAGTGAGAATAGCCTTAATGGTTAACATCTTGGTAGAGCTGTTGTAGCTTCACTGAAAGTTGATGAAATGTTGCACGCCATCCCTTTGTACATGTAGACCAGCACAGCCAGAAGTGTACCAACATGTGCATGTTGTGTTTGTGTGTGTTTACAGGAGGTGTCGGGCCTTAAATGTGACCAGCTGCTGTCTTCAGGTCAGGTCCTGCCCCGGGAGTGTGTGACTGGGCTGGTGGAGTTGGCTGGAAACCCCAACACCAGCCCGACCCTGACGAGCTCCATCATCTCCCTTCTTGCAAAACTAGGTACAAACTGGATACATATATATCATCTTACATGCACCAAAACCCAAATACTCTGGTAGTTTTTCCTGGTGCAATCACCCAGGAACAAGAGGCAGTGTTGAATCATTTTTGCAAAGTCCCTCTGACACAAACAATAGACTTCAGTTTAGTGCTGGGCGATACAGCCAAAATGTTCTACCCTGACATGTAATTTTATATCTTGCAGTGTTTCCCCTGCATTCATTCGTATTCGAATTACGTGCGCCGCTGCTGAAATTTCACACGATCGTTAATATCAATGTGCCACTAATGATTTCTACTCGCACTGTGTGAGCACGACGTTATTTTTGACTTGTTTCGAGTCATCAACGAGCACATCAAATCCTGTTGTACCCTTTTAGGACATCAACGTAATGGTAACGTTCAAGCTTATACACGGTCTATATAGCGAGTAGCGCAGGTAACATAACGTAACGTAACAGTGTAGCTCCTTAGGGCAGTGAGCAGCAGTGTTGCCAACTTAGCGACTTTGACGCTATATTTAGCGACTTTTCAGACCCCCCCGAGTGACTATTTTTCAAAAAAGCTACTAGATACAAATGACAAATTTTGCAACTTTTTCTGGTGTCATTAGAGACCTTCGGAGACTCTTTCTTATTCTTCTTATCGATCCCTCGGCCCCTGCAGCTCGTTAAGAAGAGCCGCTGGCCCCTGCAGCTCGTTAAGAAGAGCCACCGGCCACCGCGGCTCATTAAGAAGAGTAAGAATGAGTCGAAGCGGCCCAGTCCTCCTGCAGCAGTCTCTCCCAGCTGGCTATGTTAACATGATGTTAACCCGTTAGCGTCCAGTCTGCAAATCACGCATGCGTGAAGTCGCTGGTTTACAGTCCGAGTCTGTTTTGGGTCCCTTTAGCTGGCCCCGAGGCCGGATTAAGGAGGAGGGTTGGGACTGTGACAGGAGACCGTGCACTTGCAGTTCTAAACATATTTAGGGTGTTTTTACTCACTTTTTGTCTTCCCCACAACGTTATTCCTCTCTCCTACAGCGTCCATTACAAGTACATGCACACTGTCAATTATGCAAATTAGGCGATGGCGTCATTTAGTGACTTTTTGGACAGCCAATAGCTACTTTCCTTACTGAGGAGTTGCCAACACTGCTCATGGCCACAGACACAGCAGCACCACCGCTGAAAAAAATTCTAGGGGAAACACTGTCTTGATAACGATATATATTTGGATATTGCATCATCTCACTGCTGCTGGTAAAACCATCAAGTCAGCTTTTTCCATAAAAGCATTGCTTTCAAGGTTTTACTGTAATTCTTATAACGTCAGCAGGAAAGGGAGAATATTAGAATACCAGTAAATACAGTGTCTTTGCATCATGAAGTATTCTGTGGGTGAGGTGACAGAAAAACAAGTTCCTTGTTTTATCTGTTTTATCTCTTAGAAAGACCACTTCTGTATTTTAATACCTGTGTGGAAATAGAGAAGAAACAAGTGGGTGTGTGACGACTCTTGAGGCAGAACTGAACTGCCAGCTCATTCAAAACAAAATCTACAGTAATGGAAAAAAAATATTAGACCATTGTTTTCTTCAATTTCTTGTTCATTTTGATAGTTGGTACAACTAAATGTACATTTGTTTTGACAAATATAATGATAACAACAAAATAGCTCATAAGAGTTTAATTTGTGAGCTGATATCTAGACATTTTCCATGGTTTTATTGGTAATGATTTTGGTTATCATCAAAGAACCATGGAAAACGTCTAGCTATCAGCTCTCAAATTAAACTCTTATCAGCTATTTTTGTTGTTATCATTATATTTGTCAAAACAAATGAACCTTTAGTTGTACCAACTATTAAAATGAACAAGAAATTGAATAAAACAAAGGGTGGTCTAATAATGTTTTCCATGACTGTATGTATCTTCTGCAAGATTAGAAACAGAAGTTCTTCTAATATAGCTTGTATTTCATGTTTATTTAATAAAAATAGAAACAGTACAACAATTCAAAGTATCACAGCATTTATAGCTGCTGCTAATTTACAATGTCTGTCACTAGAAGTGCCTTTTAATATAAGAAAAATAAGCCATGTTCACAGAATACAAGTTAAAATGAGAAGATGTTGTTCTTTCTGTGAACTGTACTCACATTGCATGCTTGGAAAACTTTTAATAAACCTTTTGTACCTCACGCGCACCAAACCACCTACACATGACCTTATGGTTTATTAGCTTTCAATAATTCCTAAAGTTAACATAAATAGAGCAGCCAAGTTCCGCTTTCTGCATGTTGGTTTCTCACAATTGCGATATTGTTTCCACCTGCCTTGAGAAAGTCATGCACGTCACACACCACAACTAGGAAGTGTTTGTCTTTGTAATTATCTGTGAGCCTCTGTAAAGCTTTTTCATTCTAATATTTAAAAATTCTCAATGTTGTAAATGTAATTAACTTTGATCTGTGCAAGGTTATAATAGTTTCGGATTTTTCATTAGTTTTAGTTTTAATTTTGTTGTGAATTTTTGTTTTGAAATTCAGTTAGTTTTAGTTAGTTTTAAGAGTGAGTTTTCTAGTTTTAGTTTAGTTTTTGAAAATGCTTAGTTTTAGTTTAGTTTTTATTAGTTTTAGTGTTAGTTTTAGTTTTTTTGTAATGGGCTATGTAATGGGTGCCAGATTCAAAGTGGTCATAATAAATTTTGCCTTTATTTCCTTTGGTTTATCATCTCAGCCCCAATAAGGTTATTAACTGTTTTGAATTTTGGTTGGAGTGTAGACATCCCAGTCTCAGTAAACATATTCACCATGTGTTGCATGTTGAAATAGAAAAACTGAATTATGAATGAAAAAATTTGACAAAAACAAAAACTAAGGGCATTTCCACTATAATTTTAGTTAGTTTTAGTTAGTTTTGTAACCACACAATACAGTTTCAGTTAGTTATCGTTTTTTTAAAAACTCTAGTTTTTATTTTTATTTCAGTTAACGAAAATGTTTTTTCAATTCTAGTTTTCGTTATTTCGTTAGTTTTCGTTAACTATAATAACCTTGGCTCTGTGTCTCAAACAGCTGCTCATGCTGTGTTAGGTCTTTGAATCTAAGGAGTTTTGGCGTGGAAAGTGTTTGAAAAGTCATTAAACTTGATGCTTAAGAAGGTGCATAAACCCTGTTTCTCTTTGTCCCCTGCTGTGCTCTCTGCTCTTCAGCCTGTGACGATGACAGTCAGGAGACTCTTCACAGCAGCTACAACCTCACCAGCACCCTGGCGTCTGTCATCCACTGCCACAGCGCCACACCTGGAGCGCCCCTGGTACTGCAGGTAAGACCTTCAGTACAGCTGATTTAATGTTTTTCACTTCATCGTCAGCACATTTTCAGACATTTTCAGCAAACATTTTATAACCTCTGTACCGTAAAATAAAAAATAAAAAAGCTTTGAGTAACAGATGATGTCGTCTCTAGATTAGAATTTGTAATATGTAGAGTTTTACAACCTTATTAGCAGAGTTTATTTGTTTATTTATGTAAGAATTAGAGGTGGGGGAAAAATCTATACAGCATAGTATCGCAATATTTTGCGTGGCAATATTTTATCGATTCATGGCCGCCAAGTGGGATATAGTATTTTTCATAGAGCTGCAACAATTATTCTATTAATCGAGCAATAATGGAATATTAAATTAATCGTCAACTATTTTCATAATTGAAAATATATAAAAAAATTTTGAGCAGTTTGAGTTTGAGTTTGAGCAGTTTTTTTAAAGACAATAAATCCGAATTCTCAGATTTCAGCTTCTTCAATGTGAATATTTCTGGTTTCTTTGTTCCTTTTATGACAATAAACTGAATATCATTTTTGGTTTGTGGACAAAACAAGAGATTTGAGGACAGATTTGAGGACGTCATCTTGTGGTTTGGGAAACACTGATTGATATTTTTCAACATTTTATTGACCAAACAATGAATCGATTCATCGTTTAAATAATCGACAGATTAATCGATAATGAAAATAATCGTTAGTTGCAGCCCTAATTTGTCAATGCTTTTTTTTTGTTTGTTTGTTTGTTTTTGGAGGCCGTAGCGGGCTCACTGTTAGGATTATACTGAATATGAAGATATTGGGATCATATGAAACTAGAAGATCTAAGGAATATATAGGCATTGTGTTGGAAAGTTGTCAAAATAAAAAGTTAGGCTTTTTTTAATGTTGCATTCAAGAAAATTGAGAGCAGTGAAGCTTTAAGCTTTTTAAAGTTTGATAAAATGCTGCAGTTGTTGTCGTCCAACATGTTTGATATCAGTTCAGTTCAGTTTGACTGAATACTTTGTTGGTCAGTCTGTGGGTTTGACTCTCATTGTGGAGAAATGAAAAGACTGAAGTGAGATGAATAGACTGAGAATTTTCTATTATTGGACAAAACAATTCTTGACTGAATTTAATTTTGTGGACACAAAATGCAGTTAAATCACAATATATTGTTTTGCGATACTCACCATATCACAGAAAGCGTCAGAAAGCTTAAAATCGCAATACTATTGTATCATGACTCAAGTTTCGGGATAAAATCATATCGTGGGGCCGATCCGCTGGTTCACACCTCTAGTAAGAATAACAGCAGGCAGGTAATGAGGCACATTTGAATGAAGGTACAGTTGGTCATTTTTGAGCCATTTTGAGAAAGAAAAAACTCTTTAGAGACCTTTGGGTGAATAATTAAGTAATAGATGATTTGTTGTCGTGTTGTCTCGTGTGTGTATCTTTCAGTGTTTGCAGGTGCTGCAGAAACTGACGTACAACACTCGCGTCTTCCAGTCGACAAACTACATCCACGAGCTCATCGCTTTTCTCATGACCAACATGTAAGAACCACACCTGTTATTTAATGAAGCTGAAGCATGTATATTTTTTTTAGCAGAGATAAAAACACTACAATAATACAAACGCCCAATACATTAGGCCTCTCAAACCAAACAAAAACTAAATCATAACACAGAATATGTTATCTGCCAGTATCTCAATATTTATACAAATATATTTTAGTTACATATTCAATCATTTAGGAGGTGTTTCATATTAATGTTAAATTTTTTCCCAGCACTTTTGGAACGTATACTACGTAGGAACTTTGAAATTCTCCATAACAGAAATGTCTTTGACACTTTCCAGCCACTCATCCTGTTTACATCGGGCCAATATCAGGTCACGAGGGAGGGGAATAATTAACGATGATCGATTAATGGTCGTTAAGAATTTGGATGGTCACGTGTGATTTTTAATCGATCTGTGAATTTTTTTAATTTTAAGGCAAGTCAAAGTCAAGTCAAAGTTTATTTATAGAGCACATTTAAAAACAACCTCAGTTGAACAAAGTGCTGTACAGTTGTACGATAAAACACACATATACACAAATATAGTAATAAATAAAAAAAACAATGAAAACTATAAAATAATACTAAAACAATAAAATAGTAATAAAAACTCCATTTAAAAACAGAGTTAGAGTTAAAAAGGAAATAAAATAATAAAAAGTAAACAATTAATTAATTCATTTTATCTCTGACTGTGTATCAGTATCACTGAACTGAAACACGCCGAGCGTTCAGTTCTGCGGCCGTACGTCAACAAGCCAATGAGCTGAGAATTAAGTTGGATAAAGCTAGTTTGCAAACTGAAAGTTGCAATAACAATTATAAAACACACAGAAATACAAGAGGATTAATTGGAGCAAAACTATCTTACTGTATCAAACCTTGGTAGCATGGATTACTGAGTTTAATTTGATCCAAAACTTACTTAAACACAAAACACATTTAAATATGCAGATTACTGTGAAAACTAACCTCATACTTCTTCGGGGGCTAAAACTCAAAACATTGAACTCCTTGACGTTATCTTTACGGTTTAATCTCACCTGAGTTAGTTTTACCATCAACAGGAAGCCTCTTATCATCCTTTCAAAATAAAAGCATCCGTTATCAAAACAGGCTTTTGCATAGTACCCATGAATAAGCCCATGTACTTATCACGACTTTCTATCTTGCTGCAAGTAAAAACCTCAGCCATGTCAACGTTTTCTCACCTCACAACGTCTTTAATGTTCCCCCAAAATATTTTTTCATGAATGCGTTGACATTTTCCCCGTATAGACTTATTTTTCTTGATCCCAGAAAACATGCAAGTGGTCAGCCTGCATGCTCCCACACTGCCTCCAACAGCAATGCCCTTTGCAGGGAAAGCAAGTTTACTTTTTTCTGCAAAGTATTTTGTGGTTATTTATTATTTACTTTGCATCCCACAGCCAGTCTCACAATGACGACCTGGTCATGCCGTGCCTCGGCCTCATGGCCAACCTGTGTCGAGACAACCACTCCGTGCAGAGCCACATCAAGTCTCTGGTGAGTCTGAATGAACACAGCAGATAACACAACATGTCTGTGTACAAACAGGAATGTTTCAATGGCATTTTAGATAAGATAAGAGATAAGATATGACTTTATTCATGCCGCAGTGGGGTAATTTAGTCGTCACAGCAGCTCAAGATACAGACACTTAAACTCAAACAGGCTGTTCAGCAGCTGATCAAAAGTTTAAGACCATAGCTTTAAAAAGTCAAAATCTGTGCAAAAATATGGCTTTCATGTCATTTTCTATCAGACATTCATACTGTTTGAATTTGAATGCAGTTTTCAATAAATTGCCCACTCTGTTTTTTTGTCTCTTGCTTCTGTTCATTCTTTTTGCACTTCAAAGCTCTACTTACAGCCTGGTTATGTTCCACCAACGGAAAAATGCAAATACTTGATATTTTTTCCCCGGTCGTAAGATTTTGATCAGGAGTGTAGATATAGAAGACAGAATAAAGAATATAAAAAAAAGACGTATACATAGATTCTGTACACATTATATACATACAATTCTGCTATTTGGCACTTATTATTATTTATATATATTTTTTGTGTTTGTTTGTTTCCTGAAAGTACTTTGCATTTTACAGATATTGCACATTGGAAAAAATATATTTTAGCATGTTAAATAGGTTATTTAACCTAGAAATAGGTTATTTAACCTATTTAACAGTTGCATGTAGGACTATATATATAAAAATATATTTTAGCATGTTAAATAGGTTATTTAACCTAGAAATAGGTTATTTAACCTATTTAACAGTTGCATGTAGGACTATATAGATTAGTAGATCAACAGAAGATTAACTGCGTACTATTTTACTAATTGATTAATTCATCTGATCTAAAATCTGTGTTTAAGAAGTCCTAAAATTTCTACTTTTTAAAAAAATGAGAAGTAATTTTGAGTGCAGCACTGCTATAATTGAATAAAAGAGCCCTTTTTATAGTAATTGTCCATCTATGGTTCTTTTTTATAATGATTAATATACACATCTAATATAAAAGTATAAAGAGAACAAAACTTTAAAAAATGAGCACAAAATGTGGGGAAAAACTAAATAAATGGTGTTAAAGAGTTTCAGTTTCACTCAACGTCACAATACTGAGAACTATTTATGATTCCGGACATTTTCTTTCAAGTTTTTCTCTGTAATTCCCCCGTATATATATATTAATTTGCATGTTCTTACTGTAAAAAAAAAAAAAAAATATGATGCCAGTATGACAGATTATTATCTTCAGGCATCTCGACTGTAATTGCAGCATTTTTTTTTAACTTTCCAGCCAGGGCTTGAATAGAGCTTCAGCTTTTAGCATGTTCTTTTTATTAACGTAACAGTTAATTTATTTACTTTTTTGTCCACGTTTCTTCTGATATTTGTTTTAATTGAACCTCTGCTCCTTTCCAAAGGTCCAGAGTGCTTCAGCTTTTAATTCTCAAGTTTTTTGTTTCTTGTGTTATCTGCCTAAACACTAAACATTAAAGTTTATGAGTGAGTTAAAAAGTCAGAGAACGATGTTTTCAAACCGAACCTGTCTGGCCTGTTTAATCCTCTGGGGTCTGCGAAAAAAAAAAACAAGTTCATGTGGAGCGCTGTTGTCAACTTCACTCCAAATTACAGACTTGAAACTTTCATCAATTTTTTGTTTGATGCTCCTCGGTCATGTAAAACCAAAGATATAATAGTTTAAATCTGATAATCAGCTAACGCTGTTCCTATAAATATACATGTTTTTATGGGAATTTCTTGTATATAGTTGTATTATATTTGAATTTCATCTTTATATGTTCATGTTTGCAACCTATGTTTTACATTTATAGGTCCAAAACAGTTCATTGAGCATATTTTATTTTATTTATTTATTTATTTATTTTTTAATTAGTTTATTTAAAAAGGGGACAGTGCAATTTATTATTTTTATGATTTTATATTTTAATTGTTTTTTTTATTAATTATTATTATTTTTAATTGTTGTAATTATTTTTTATTTTAATTTTCTATTATTATTTGTATTATTTTAGTATGGCCTCGAATGTTCCCGTGAAGTGACAGTTAGACATCACAGTGCTCAGAATTATCTTTATTATTGCTCATCATTTTTTAACACATAAACCACAGAGGTCCTGGAGTCCCTGCTGGTGAATATATTATTTTTTTAAAAAGGGGACAGTGCAATTTCATAAAACACATGATTACACATGGTTAAAAAAGCCAGAGTTAGCCAGAAGGCTAGTTTTCATCTGTAGTCACCTGGCCATGATGTAAAAAAGCAGAGAATTATGAAACAAAAAACAAACATGTACACTATACAAAATACATATACAAACACTTACGATACAATTAAGAAAAAAATACAACATCACGTACAACATCACAACATAAGATTTTATCATAACATCAAAACAACACAACAGGCTTATCTTTTAGTGTTAGCAGCTGTAGGTGTTGATAAGGTTTTAGGAAGCTGCCTAGCAACACCCTAGAAACCACAAGGAATGCCGCTGAAACACAATAACACACACAGCATGACAAAGGCATGCACAATGTGAATGTTTCACTGATTCAAGCACTCAAATTTTATTCTGAAAATTTACCCTTTTCTGTCTTTAATCATTTTTGTCTTGACATTTCTGATGTTTAAATGTAATGGATTTGACAAAATGTCAGAAATTTAAATCTTTTTTTAAGCTTAAAAGACAAATGTTTGGATACAAAACAGATTAATTTAGTGCTGAGTTCAGCGAAGAGGAATATGTTCCTCCTTGTCAATCTGAAACAGACAGTAGTGACAAATAATCAAAATCATTATCAAGAAAACCATAGAAAATGTCTAGATATCAGCTCTTAAATTAAACTCTTATGAGCTATTTTTGTTGTTATTATTATATTTGTCAAAACAAATGTAGCTTTAGTTTTACCAGGCATTACAATGAACAATTAATTGATGAAAACAAGGTTGGTCTAATAATATTTTCCATGACTGTGTATAAATTAATCATCTATGTGAAATGTGTAACAGTCACTAGTGGTGATTTGTGGTAAATTAAACCCACTAAATTTGAGAATTTTTGATACTGAAGTAAAAGAAATCGACCAATAATTGTGATATAAAATTACGCCTCTATTTCTTTAAAAAAAAACTGCGTTGCCATCGGTAACCTCCCAGTCAGGAGGTTTTTGAGCTCCTCACAAGGTAGCAAAAACACATGTGTGTGTGTGTATTCTTGCAGGACAGGGTGAAGTCTTTCTACCGAACTCTGATCAACTTTCTGGCTCACAACAGTCTGACTGTGGTGGTTTTCACGCTGTCCATCCTGGCCAGCCTCACACTGAATGAGAAGGTTGGAGAGAAGGTAGGTGGGAATCACTCGCTGCATTTACATCATTATTCAACCCATATTTTCCATTTTCCAACAGTTATTACTTAGGTTACATTTTACCCTGTTTGACCTGCATGTTCATGTGACTTGTGAGAAAAACTCTTTTTTTTTAGTACGTGTTTTCTTCCTCACAAAAATGATTAAAGTTTTTTATATTTTTTTATTCCTTCTGTTAGTTCCTGTTTTCATTTATAACAATAAACTAGTTCCGCTTATCTATCTTCTCTGTTTGTGTGTTTTTTTTCTGCAGCTTTTTGATGCAAAAAACATCCACCAGACTTTCCAGCTCGTGTTCAACATCATCGTGAATGGCGACGGGACGCTGACACGAAAATACACTGTTGACCTTTTGGTTGACTTGTTGAAGAACCCCAAGATAGCAGATTACCTCACCAGGTACACACACACACACACACACACACACACACACACAGACACACACACGCCAGGGTCCGTACAAATGACTGAAAATTAAGTTTGGAAAATGCTTAATTTTAACTGTTATGTTTTTGAAGTTAGGGACTAACTGAATTTGAATATAATCCTTAAAAAATGCCTAATTTGAAGCACAATTTGGTGTGTTTTCCTTTGATCCACACAATCACTCGTAATTATGATCAAAACAATCAAAGTTGAAAACTTCTGGTAAAAGAAACAGTGCCAATATGAACAAACTTTATGTAATGCAATTGCATTTATAGTAGCAGTTTAAATGTGACAATAAAGGATTTGAGAGGCTGAAACTGCTTGGAAAGTGCTTGAATTTTATATAATAAAGCTGGATTAACCTTGTTACATGCACGCTCTATTTAACCTCCCTGTTTACTTTTTTCTGTTTCATTTCTCCTTCTCCAGGTATGAGCATTTCTCAGCATGTGTGTCTCAAGTTTTAGGGCTGCTGCGATCAAAAGACCCCGACTCTGCAGCAAAGGTGAGACAGGAGATCATTTCTGCACATGTTGCACATTTTTCTGCATAACTAGAAAAGCATCGTTGGTTTATAAGATCAGCTGTTTGGTCTATATTGTGTCACAGAATGGTGATAATTATTCCTCTATTTCTTATCGATCTGCAGGTGTTGGAGCTTCTCCTGGCGATGTGCAGCGTCTCAGGGCTGCGTTCGCTGCTGTGTCAGGTGGTCTTCAGTCCAGCGGGACCCAAACTGAGAGCAGCAGGCCGGAGGCACGGCGCCGGGCTGGACGGACGCAAAGCAGAGCCGGGGCTCGCCCTGGTTCAGTGGCTGAGCTCGCCTGTGGAGGGCGCCGAGTCCTGCTCACTCCAGGCCCTGCAGCTGCTGAATGAGCTGCTGGAGGTAACACACACACACACACACACACACACACACACACACAGGCCTACACACACACACCTTCACACACACAATCACACACACAATCACACACACACACACACACACACACACACACACTCACACACACACACCTACACACCTTCACACACACAATCACCTACACACACACATACACACAGGCCCACACACCTACGCACACACACCTAAACACACACACATATACACAGGTCTACACATCCTCACACACACACACACACACACACACACACACACACACACCTGCACCTACACACACACACACACACACACACACTCACACACACACACACCTACACACCTTCACACACACAATCACCTACACACACACATACACACAGGCCCACACACCTACGCACACACACCTAAACACACACACATATACACAGGTCTACACATCCTCACACACACACACACACACACACACACACACACACACCTGCACCTACACACACACACACACACACACACACACACACCTGCACCTACACACACACACACACACACACACCTTCTCATGCACACACACCTTCACACACACACACACACACACACACACACACACACACCTACGCACACACACACACACCTTCACACCTTTTCAACACAACATTCTCAAAACATTCTCTCTCTCTTTTTGTTTATTCTCCAACCCCAAGAAGCTCTACTCCATCTTTACAAACCTCCTGGTCCCTCCAACTCCCCCTCCTACCTCCTCCCTCCTACCAACCCACTTTGTCAACCATTTCCTGAAGAAGATTGAGGACATACGCTCGTCATTTACCCATCCAGTCTCACAACCTGCCTCTCCTCCCTCCCCATCAGTGTCTCCCTCCCTCTCAGCATTCACTCCACTGTCTCCTCCTCAAGTGCTCAGCCTTGTAACCTCTGCCCGTCCTACCACTTGTCAGCTGGATCCTATTCCCTCCCACCTGTTTCAGTCTATTGCTCCTGATCTCCTCCCGTTCCTCTCCCATCTTGTCAACACTTCCTTGACTACTGGCTGCTTTCCTAACTCTCTGAAGGAAGCGAGGGTGAATCCTCTCCTAAAGAGATCCACCCTCGACCCATCCTTAGTGGACAATTACAGACCCGTCTCTCTCCTGCCGTTCCTCTCCAAAACTCTGGAACGGGCTATCTTCAATCAGCTGTCCTCCTATCTGCATGGGAACAACCTCCTTGACCCTCACCAGTCTGGTTTCAAGAAGGGCCACTCAACAGAGACTGCCCTTCTCGCTGTGACTGAACAGCTTCACAAGGCGAAGGCGGCCTCTCTCTCATCTGTTGTGGTTCTACTGGACCTTTCTGCAGCTTTTGACACTGTGGATCACCAGATCCTCATCTCCACCCTTCATCACCTGGGAGTATCTGGCTCCGCCCTCTCTCTGCTCAAATCCTATCTCAAGGACCGCACCTTCCGTGTAACTTGGAGGGGTTCTGTTTCAGAACCCTGTCTACTCACCACCGGGGTCCCTCAAGGCTCGGTCCTTGGTCCGCTCCTCTTCTCGATTTACACCAACTCCCTTGGCTCCCTCATCCACTCGCATGGCTTCTCCTATCATAGCTATGCCGACGACACCCAGCTAATCTTCTCATTTCCCCAGTCTGAAACACGTGCAGCAGCACGTATCTCTGCATGTCTGGCCGACATCTCCCAGTGGATGTCCTCGCACCACCTCAAACTCAACCTGGGAAAGACTGAGCTACTTTACCTCCCAGGGAAAGGCTCTCCCACCACTGACTTCCACATCACTGTCCAGGACACAGTGGTTGCCTCCACAGAAACCGCCAAAAACCTTGGCGTAACTCTTGACAACCAACTGTCCCTCTCAACAAACATCACCGCCACCACCAGATCTTGCAGATTCTTGCTGCATAACATCAGGAGAATCCGCCCGTTTCTCACCCAGAAGGCAGCTCAGGTCCTGGTCCAGGCACTGGTCATCTCACGCCTGGACTACTGCAACTCCCTCATGGCAGGTCTGCCTGCCAAAGCCATCCGACCTCTACAACTCATCCAGAATGCAGCTGCTCGATTGGTCTTCAATCTTCCCAAATTTTCACACACAACACCTCTCCTCCGCTCCCTCCACTGGCTACCAGTGGCTGCGCGGATACGCTTCAAGACTCTAGCTCTGGCGTACTCTGCTGCTAACGGTTCAGGTCCTACTTACATCCAGGACCTTGTCAAACTCTACACCCCTGCCCGTCCTCTCCGCTCTGCATCAGCCAAACAGCTAGCGACTCCCACCTTGCGTGGGTCAACTCGCCTCAAAACCTCTTCCAGACTTTTCTCTGTCTTGGCTCCCAAATGGTGGAACAAGCTCCCCACCGACATCAGGACCTCAGACAGCCTGTACATCTTCCGCCGCAGGCTGAAGACCTATCTCTTCCAACAATACCTCGGTTAAGTCATGGTCACCTAACAGATATATATATATTAAAAAAAAAAAAAAAAAAAAAAAATGTCTTCTTCTTTTCTCTTCTTTTCTTCTTTAACATATAGCACTCCTTAGCAATGACAGTTAGCTCTTAAAGTTATGTACTTACTCGATTCCTATGGTCTATGTCTAGTACCATCAGGTTGAATGCACTTATTGTAAGTCGCTTTGGACAAAAGCGTCTGCTAAATGACATGTAATGTAATGTAATGTAATGTAATTGCATTTTTAAAAGTTTATTTCCCAGCACTAGATAATTGAGGCTGTACATGTAGCTACATAAATAAATCTATATGTATCATGTCTCTCTTCCTCATGTTTCTCCTCTCTCTCGGTCCAGGAGGCGTTGGGAGCAGAGAGCGTGTCTGAATCTGTCCTGAGCTTCGTAGAAATGTTGCTTCCCGTTGTTTTGGGGTTACTGAAGGGCCTCGATCCTGCTCAGGGAGACGCTCACCTGAGGAAACACTGCCACCGCATCACACACGTCACCAGCCTGCTGCTCAATATCCTTCACTGACTGAGCCTGAGCTTCGTCTTCAAATAGTAATTTCCGAAAACCAGAAAACTTGTAATGCAAAAAAATATGGTGTTAATGTAAATAACAAAGTGGGGAAGTTTCATACTGAGATCTATGAGTTTAGAAAATGACCCTATTCACCTTAACTGGTCCACTCCTGTGTACCGAGGACTCGGCCAGGTCTCTGGTGTCCCGGCAGGTGAGCGCTCCGCTCTGCCTCTCGCAGGTTGAATCTCTCCTCTCGTCTTGTCACAACATCAGCCCCCTCAGCTGCCACCCGCCAGGCTGCGACGACGACCTCAGGTGAGTCAATACTCACAGCTACAATTCATTACCTGATGCAGAAGAATGGCATTTAATAATCAATATTTATGTTTAGAAACTGAGAGGGTAAATGAATGTGGATCCAATATGAATCACTGTTAGGTTGAATTTCTTATTGATTATTAATTTCTCTCTCTCTCTCTCTCTCTCTCTCTCTCTCTCTCTATATATATATATATATATATATATATATATATATACTTTTAATTTTGATGATTATAACTGACAACTAATGAAAATCCCAAATTCAGTATCTCAGGACTTCAAGTTAATTAATTTGTACCCAGAGGTAGATTTTGTTTGCAGTATAGAGTCCTCATACACACACACACAAAAGAGGCACATATCACAGATCATTCAATTTAAGACAGTGGGAGTTAAGAAATGGCAAATTAAATAAAAATTTAATAAAATGGAATTAAAAAAGTTAAAAGTTCTTACAGGTCCAAACTATACTTAGATATTGATGTGAACTAAAATACGAATAGCAAGAAAAGAAGACAGAAAAATCAAATAAAACTAGTTTAGGTTGTAAAAACGTAGATAAAGGTTAAAATGTATACCGTATATAGAAATAGTAAATAAATACATAAAAACAACAATAAATAGACATCTGTGCAAAGCATAGCTATGACTTGTTCCTCAGTGTAATGGCTGCAGGGACAAAATGGTCCAATGGTCCAAACGTATCAATGTGTGTTTTGTGTTTCAGTCAGGTGTGTGCAGACGCTCTGCTGAAGACTCTGGAGTTGATGAGTAAACTGAGACAGCAGGTGAAGGACATGGAGACGAGCTTCTACAGGATGTTACAGGTACACACCGTCTCATAATCACCTGTTTCTGTCTCTCCTCCTCTTTGTTTCCTCTGTGACCTGTTGTTCTCTGTGTTTGTGTTTCAGGACCAGAGGATAGTGACGCCGCTCTCTCTGGCCCTGACGTCCCACCACAGAGAGCGCGTGCAGACTGGACTCTCTCTGCTGTTTGAGGCCACTCCTCTCCCAGACTTCCCCTCTCTGGTGTGAGTCCATCGCTATGGAAACACGTTTACCTGCCCCTTTAAAACCATCTCACTGCTCACCTGTTGCATCATGATAATTTAAATTATTTTAATTTTTTTTATTATTTTGATCATTTTCATTAAAAAAATATATATTATTTTAAATTTGGCAACCGTTTAATAACTTAGATTGCATCATAACATAATTTAAATTATTTTTAGGATTTTATATTTTAATTATTTTTTTATTAATTATTATTTTTAATTGTTGTAATTATTTTTTATTTTATTTTTCTATAATTATTTGTATTATTTTAGCATGGCCCTCGAATGTTCCCGTGAAGTGACAGTTAGACATCACAGTGCTCAGAATTATCTTTATTATTGCTCATTATTTTTTAACACATAAACCACAGAGGTCCTGGAGTCCCTGCTGGTGAATATATTAGTAAAATATTTCCACTCTTCACTAATCAAACTGTATTTTTTCTAAAGTCTGGGTGAGAGTATGGCCGCCAACAACGCCTACCGCCAGAGAGAGGCTGAGCTGTCCGTCAAACGTGTCGCCGTGCAGGAAGTCCCGCCTTCCAGCATCCTGGACTCTTCCAGCCGGAGCGTTCACAATCTGGTGGAGAAGATACAGAACGGCTTGGAGGTAAAAGAGTGTTTGTGTTGGAAAAAATACTGCCAAGTTAGATTGTAAATACATAATTTCATTTGATTTTTATAGAACTTTTTATCAGTTTGATTGTTTTAGTCTTACGAATATCTTTTCTGTTCTATTTCTTTCTATTTGGTATTTTTAGCTTCTTCTATTGTTGCACTTACTGGTACTTTAAATGCAACTACAGTTAACTTTTTAACAAAATTTTGTTTTGTTTTTTCACTGATGTGTGCTTGTTGTTTGCAGCTGCAGGAGCAGGTTAAAGACTCCCACGTGTCCGAGATCATCGATGTTTATGAACAGAAGCTCTCAGCGTTTGCAGTAAGTACATTTAAATACGAAGATATAGAAGAACTTACTGTGACAAATACTGCAGTGTGTTAAATTATTAAGCTTATTATCAGTTTATTGTTTATGGCTCTATCTGTCTTTCTGTTTAAAGCTGCTGTTGTATTTTATTTTATTGCATTGAGAAGTTTATCTTTGTGTCCCCGTTAGTCGAAGGAGAGTCGTCTGGAGGACTTGTTGGAGGCGAAGGCTCTCGCTCTTTCTCAGGCCGACCGTCTCATCGCTCAGTATCGCTTCCAACGAGCTCAAGCAGAGGCAGAGGTAACACACACACACACACACACACACACACACACACAGAGCTACAGAAATATGGCTGAAGTTGCACCTTTTATTTAAATTTGTTTAACACAAGGGTGCAGGTAACAAACATCAGACTTAAGGACTTTAGGACAATTTATTTCAGTCACTTGTCGAGCACAAACTTTTTACTGTCATCAGCCTCATAAATCTGAGAAGTTGCTACTTTTTTTGTGTTTCATGTGATTAAATGTCTTTGAGGTTCTTGACCCGGAAAAACACAACAAAAAAAAAACCATCATCTTTGACTTTAGAAAGGTGAAAATAGCAATTTAGCTTAGTTTTTTAATACTGGATCATCCAAATAGAAATAATAGTTAATAGTAAAATCTTAATCTCTGCTGGTGAATATTCTTTGTGAAATGTTTCAGCTCTCCACTAATCAAACCATTGATTGCTGTGAGTATGAATGAATTCTGTAAACTTAATTTTTCATGACAGCTTTGAGAGTCTAGAAAGTTTTATTTTAGGGACCTTGAAAAGTTTTTACTCTTAATAACTGTACAAACCCTGAGTCAATCAGCCACCTCATCCACATCAGGACATTTGTTTTGCTATCCATCGGGCTTAATCCTATTTATTCTTACGTTTCTTCCATGTTTTTTCCGGTCGACTACTCCTCTGAGTTTTGGGCGCACATACATTAAAAAGGTATCAAATCGACCGGCTCGGCCATGAAAAGTGTGCTATGACTTTTCTAAGGGTTTCGACAAACAGTTTTCAAATTATTCTGCAAAAACACATTCAAAAAATCCCCCCAATGTTACCTAATGAAGAGGCTAGAGTTGATGACATCATAGCTAGAGTGCAGAGGGAGAGAAAACTTTGTCAAAAAATGCATTTGAAACCTGCGCTTGAGACCTATACTAATAATTTATACATGGAGATGTAGGAAAATTTGTCTTCTCACTCACATTGGTCTGCTAAAGCCGTCAGAGTTATAGTTTGGGTGTAGGTTGCATAGATGCGCCACCAAAACGCACCCACAGCAGCATAGACTGCCATGTTAAAAAACAATTTCTTCAATTTTCTTCACACATATGTTGACGTTCAGGAAGAACTCAGGATGTTCAAAGTGAAGTCGGTTTACTGATTGGAGCTATGGTTTTGTCAAAAATGCTTTCTGTTTGAGGGGAACTTTCACCTGTTTTTCTCTCTCTCTCAGTTGCGTCAAAAGTCACCGAAACAGCTGCAGTTGATTGCTCTGCTCACAGGCCAGAGTCAAGCACACTCAAAATTTCTTAAAAAATGTTGTGGATTTGTTTGTTTCCCTGCAGGCCTGTAAGCTGGGCAGCCTGCTGAAGGAGGCAGAGCGCCGGCGTGAGGAGCTGCAGAGCGAGCTGAGCAGCCAGGTGCTGGAGGTGGAGCGCTCCAAGGCCGACATGGAGGAGCTGCTGCAGCACAACGCCCGGCTGCAGCAGGACTCTGAGGAGCACCAGGCGCTCAAAGGAGCCTACAACAGCCTGCTCAACAGGTCGGAGAAACACACAACACATTCTTAAACATTTAACACCAACGGGAGCTTGTCTACCTTTAAATGCTGATATAATTGCTGTAGCGGCACTCTGTTTGGTCTTCTTCTTAACTGCACCACTTCTAGAGTCAGTCGACAAAAACACTCTTTTTCCACGCGAGCGACTAGACATGACAACTTCTTTGTCTTTTAAAATGTTAAATCAAAAACAACAAAGTAAATTACAAGCCTGACGCTCGGTCAAAAGACTGTGTTGCTTCCACCATGTTGACTCTAAATGAACCCTAAGATACACAGTCAGTTACCATAGTTACCACTATATAGTGACATCACAATGTAAAATTTAAAGCATAGAAACATTTTTAACCCTTTAAACATTACTAATTGTATATTTTAAACTAACATACTCTAAGTATTGCATGAATTACAGTGAAATTATCATCATTCTGTTTTTTAACTTAAATTATTATTGCTGAACTGGCCCTTATTGGCCCTTACAATCGCAACCAAATAAGACAGAGCAATAATTATTTTTGCATATAAACTGGAGGTTTATATTTGTATAGGCTCTATATATCACGCATGCATCTAACAGGTTGATCCGTTGTTGTTTTAGGTTCAATGAGAGCGAGCGGTTGCTGAAGGAGCTGCAGGCGGCTCACACCTCGCTCACCAAACAGATCGACTCTCTGAGGAAGAACCACGAGGCTCTGCAGCTGCAGCACGAAAAGTAACACACATCTGCACCTTTGCATGTTTACAGAAATACTGCACAGGGCTGGTTAACCACTTGGTGTTCTAGGTCCTTTTTTTTAGATAGAAGTGGTGACAGCTTTCATCTGAAAGCTGTGAAGCTGAGGTTTCATTTGAGATGAAGCTCAGCACTGTGTGTGAGACAATAAGTTGTTCTGGTCACAATTATCTAATTATATTCATGTTATGAATTAGTTATTTATTTATGTAAACCTATTCCGGTGTATAAAGGGTCATAACATTAGTGTTCGCTTTCTGAAGTCCATTACATGTTCAACTATGTCCCACAAGTTGTTGCAGCAATTTTTGTGTTGATACCATTTGCTACACACATTTGATGCTGAATAATGCAATTTTTTTCATACCGAGAATAGATAAAAATGGTCACAAGACTGAATATAGAATATAACATCAATATATCAAGACAACAATTGGAACAACATAGAAGAATCCATCCTGAGATTGGTTCAAAAACTGGTGCTTTTGTAGATTTCTGCATTTTCAGCGATTAGATGACGAGCACTTCTGTTCTTCAAACTGTTGATAAACCTTATTGTCAATATAGGAAAGCTGCATATCCTCTGAATGCTCTAGGTCTCTAGTTTATGGTTATAAAGTTTCATGAGGCTGTGATTATCCTAGAGGTCACAGCAGCTCATTTCATACACTGAGGTCCAGACTCAAGAAACGCCCTCACTGCTACACACTCCGAAAGGAAAAAAAAACGGCAGAAATTCCAGCAGGCCTTCTGAATAATAAGTAGTTAATATAAGTAAATATATATCATCAAACTAAAAATCAAAATGTCCTAATATATACATTTTCCTTAGTAATTTCTACATAATTGGACAATGCTTTATTCTCTGATCTTTGCATGTGGAAGCAAAGATAGAGCAAACCATGGAAGCAATCTTTTGCTAACATGGAATATTCAAACCTAGGCCTCGGCGTGCCATTTTTATTTTTTATTTTTTTGTACAGCGTCCTTGGGTGCTTTGAAAGGCGCTTTAAATATAATGCATTATTATTATTATTTCATGCAGACTATTTACTTAATTAACACATTAGAATATGCCCTATCTTGCTATATGTTGTTTTTGAGGTATGAAAATATCAGATTTTGGTCTTGTTTCCCAGCCTAAATACTGCAAGAAGCAAACCTTTCACTTTTCAGTCACCAGTTAAAATCAAAGCTTCAGGAAGCAGCGTTCTCTAACTTTTTGTCTGTGTGTTTTGTCAGGATGGCGTCGGTGCTGGAGGAGAGAGACGAGGAGATCAGATCCCTCCATTCAGACGTCCAGCAGAAAAACAGCGACATCGCAGGTTGGTTTAGCATCAGCAGCAGCTTGTTAAACCTTTGTTTAACAAGCTCATGGTGTTTTGTGGGATTTCTTTGCTTCTTAATGTGTCTGAGAGCATCAAAGCAAAAGGTTAAAAGCTACTTTGAAGAATTGAAAAAAGAAAACGTACTCTGGTAGGCTGGACACGATAGTTCGCAAAAACTATAATGTCCATTTTTGTTTATCGAACGATAAGTCGACATATTGAATCTCGTGACAGGCATATATTCTGGTTTGTTTAACAGTTTTTTGTTTAAGATAAAATTCCAATGTAGAAAATATCATAAAAATAAAGAAAAACCATTGCATGAGACGGTGTGTCGAGACTTTTGACTGGTACTGTAAGTGTGCACAGTTGTCTTTAATTAGAGCTGCTGGGATTCATTCAGTGTGTTGGTTCATTTTTCATCTCCTGTCTCCTGAAATTGCGTAAACAGACTTTAAGTTTGCTGAAAGGAAACGCTTATTGAATCTCCTGTTTGCTGGATGTGGTTTCAGGTTAGCAGTGTTCCAGTGATTTTACATTTATTTCCAGGAATATATCACTCTTTTCTCAGGACTTCTCTTATAAATAAAATAATAGAGCATATAATGATTATTTGAACTTTCTGATGTTTTTCTTCCATAGTCATCAGTTTATTTCAGCAGTATAACGGTAGAAATGGACAAAGACAGTGGATTTACACTGTCTCAGCCTATTAACACAAAAAAATGTCCTGTCTAGTTCCTCTTTTTTTTTTGTTGTTGCAATTTGCAAAAAAAGCCCTGGGTTCCTGCAGGTAGAAATGTCCAGGAAACAGGAGCAGGTTTTGGGAATAAATGCTTCTCCTCGTGGTCCTCCTTCAGGTCTTCGTGGTGAGCTGCAGGCCGAGGAGGAGAAAGTGCAGGAGAAGGATCAGGAGAAGAGAGATCTGGAGGAGACGGTGGATGTTTTGAGGAAGGAGCTGAACAAGACGGAGCAGGCCAGGAAGGACGCCAGCATCAAGGTGACGAGGAGGAGAAAAAACTCTGCACAATGCATTTTTATTAAGAAACAAGAGACACGCACTGAATTTACCAAGCTACCCACCCCACTCCGAAACGTTCCTACCTGTCTGTATCAGTCCCGACCCCACATGATCGCTCCGTATGCGCACGCCGAACTAAATACTATCAACCTGTACCGGCCGAACATAATCTATTTGATCAAATAATCATCTAGTGATATTCTCAATAACTTTAAATGATTCCTTGACCCAGAAAATGTCGATTTTCACACCAAGATTGACCTTCTAAGTGCCTTGGAAGATACAGGTGCATCTCAATAAATTAGAATATCATAGGAAAGTTTATTCATGTCAGTAATTAAATTTGAAAAGTGGAAATAACACATTAAATAGATCCATTACACACAGAATGAAACATTCCATGTCTTAATTTATTTAATTTCTTCTAATTATAATGATGATGGTTTACATTTAATGAAGACCTAAAAATTCAGTGTCTCAATTTTTTTTTAATATCACCACATGCTCTCCATCACCATAAGTTCAATTTTTAAAGCGAGATGGCAGCCATATAAAGTCTATGAGAACCAATATACTGTATTTTCCAAGCCACTTAGAAGGTCAATCTTTGTGTCAAAATTAAACATTTTCTGGGTCAATGAATCATTTAAATATATTGAGAATATCACCAGATGATTATTTGATCAAATAGATATGTTCATTTTGTGATTTTATATTAATATATGTCCGACCGCTTAGGAACTGAGTTGGAAATTACATAAATACATGGCCAAAATGAACATATCTGTTTGATCAAATAATCCTCTAGTGATATTCTCAACAGCTTTAAATGATTCTTTGACCCAGAAAATGTAGATTTTAACACCAAGATTGACCTTCTAAGTGGCTCGGAAGATATATTGGTTCTCATAGACTTTATATGGCTGATGCCGATCCGCCATCTTGACAAAGTGGCTCCCATCAAGAATTGAAACCTATAATGATGGAGAGCATGTGGAAAAAATTTGGTGCTTTTGTCCGACTTGTCCCCTTTCTCCTCAAATCTGGTTCAAAGCCGCCTGACTATAATGTTTGTTATTAAATTAAATATGAAGTCGTTCACCTCGGTGGGTATAAATCATGTCTGTAAATCCTTTTTTCCCGGATGTGTGCCGCCCTGCAGGCGTCGTCTCTGGAGCTGCAGAAGAGCACGCTGGAGACGAAGCTGAAGCAGAAGGAGGACGAGCTGAGCAAACACTCGTCCATGATCGCCATGATCCACAGCCTGAGCAGCGGCAAGATGAAGAACGACGTCAACCTGTCGCTGTGACGACGATAAGATGAGGGACGGGAGAATGATAGGTTTTTAAAACACTCTATGAACTCTGATTTTTAAACCTACTGGCTTTTTTAAACCTAATTAAACTTAATGAATTATACTAAACTATTATTTTTAAAGCTGTTTTCAAATCTTTGTATGTATTTTTATTGTTGAATAAATGATTAATCTGTCGTACTGGATTCGTAAATCCAGATAAAAACTTTTTATTTTTTATTGTGTGTTGGATCATGTCAAGGGGCATATATTAATATAAAAAAAATAATTTGTGTAGGTTACATGCTTACGGAAGAGGATGGGCCAAAATAATGAAAAAATTATGTGAGGAGGAAATTTCTTTTCATCATGCAGTTTGAGAAAAAAGTTTAGAGAAACATTGTTTTAGAGAAACGTCTCGACTAGGGATGGGAATAATTAATCGATCTGTTAATGGTCGAATTTGGTCGATCACGTGGAATTTTTAATCGATCTGTGTATTTTTTGATTTTTATCTCTGACTGCGTATCGGTATCACTGAACTGAAACACGGCCAATGAGCTGAGAATTATAAAACACAGAATACACAAATAAAAGAGTATTAATTTAAGCAAAACTAGCTTACTGTATCAAACCTTGCTAGCATGAATTACTAGGTTTTATTTTAGGATCTTTATGTTAAATAATGTTGATGTTAGAGAGCAGATTTGTTTTAGACATGTTTTAGGGATGTAAACTACTTTGATTGTGAATTCTTCAACGGAAGAATGAGCATTTATTGGTGCATCAGGATGCAAAGTGCAAATTTCCTGTGGTAAAGTTGCAAAACCTCTAAAGCTGTTGGAGCTTTTTGACCCCAGCAGAGTAAATATTGTAAATAATCATGTAAGCGTGCTCCATGAGTAATAAAGGTTCCCGCTGAAAAGGTGAGTTCACAATGCATGCTTTTTCTTTTCTTTTTTTATGCAATTCATTTTTTATTAACTACTTAATATTCAGACAATTTTTTTCTTTATTTTAGGACTATACTGGATATACAGATATATATGATGAGAGGTGATCTAAGGAATCATCGCACGACGCTGCGACTCGCACATCTTTTATGTTAAATCTCGACCTGAAAAGTGAAAAAAAAATAAGTAAAAAGGACAGTGGTGGAAGAAGTATTCAGATCCTTTACTTCAGTAAAAGTACTAATACCACACTGTGAAATGACTCCACTCCGCTCATTTTAACTACCTAATAAACTTTTAAGTGGTTTAATTAATAAAAATGGGTAATCATTTTAAATGTATCATGTTTTTCATTTTCAATCTTGACCTGAAAAGTAAGTAAAGCTGTCAGCTAAATGTAGAGGAGTAAAAAGTACAATATATGTCTCAAAATGTAGTGCAGTAGAAGTATAAAGTTACATAAAGTGTACATAAAAGTACCTCAAAATTGTACTGTAAGTCCAGTACTTGAGTAAATGTACATAGTTACTTTCCACCATTGCTACCTGCCTCTTCTAACTTATACATATCAGTTAAGAGTCCTCCTTCAGAAACTGTATGAGGATTAAAGGGATAGTTTGTGCATTATCATACAAACCTTGGTACAATTATTGTCAACGCCCTCCTGAGGATAACCCTTTAAGGCAGGGGTGTCAAACTCTGGCCCGCGGGCCAAATTTGGCCCCCAGTGTAATTTTATTTGGCCCGCGAGGCAATACCAAATTATTATATTATTATTGTACTATAAAAGCTGACCCACCGGTATTATACGGCACATTTACCGCTAATACTAGATTTATTATTGTTATTTTATTTTTAAATGTATTAACCTGTTGAAAAACTTTATTTTGATATTTAAATCAGAAGGATGCAAATAGAAAAGAGGCATATGATTTTTATTTAATAAATTAATGACATTGATGTGTTTTTTATTTGAAATTAGATTTTGCATGTCTGCACTATTTAGTTATATATTGTATGTTTATAAGCGTTGCTGGTTCCATATTTAATGTTAAAACAAAACATGTTTGTTATATATTAAAAGGTTTCTTTGTTCAATGTTGGCCCGCGATTTTATTCAAGTTTCAAATTTTGGCCCATTGTGTATTTGAGTTTGACACCCCTGGGTTAAGGTTTTATTGATCGGCCCCTAGGTGGCACTGTGGTGGCAGTCTAATTTCATATTTGGTACCGTGGCCACACTATAACACTTAAGGCAATGAAATTCGTAGGGGTGGTATAGACTGGCCCCTGTGACGCAGCATGCCCCGACGGCCCGTTCAGTACTGCGCGCAGTCCTCGTTTATACATGTTATTGCACTGTTATTTTTATATATTTTTAACCCTTGTGTAATGTTCATATTGTTGTTACTCAGCCAGTGTTTGTGGGTCTGATGGACCCGTTGCATTTTGTGGCTTTTAATGCCTCACAATCAAACACTTTTACGTTAAAATACTGAACAGATGTTTATCTTATCCAAATTACAAGCAGTATAAACAATATATATGGTTAATATTTGCCCTTTACCTTTGTTAGGTCACATTTATAACTTATTATGCTCTGCTCTCATTTTCTCGCACATTTGACCCTCTGATGTTCTGTGTACCTACACTCTGTCCTCCTCCTGTCTAGGCCTGCTGTGTGTGTGTGTGTGTGTGTGTGTGTGTGTGTGTGTGTGCGTGTTCTTGTACTTCCTACATAGTGAGGACCAGAACACATTTTTAACCAACAGTGTGGGGACATTTTTGCAAAGTGAGGACATTTTGGCCGGTCCTCTCAAAAATGAGAGTTTAAAAAATTAACTGAAACTGTATTGTGTGGTTACAAAAATAACTAAAACTAACTAAAATTATAGTGAAAATGTCCTTCGTTTTCGTCATTGTCAACTTTTTTCATACATAATGAAGATGGATAAGACAAAGGAAATGAAGGCAAAATTTACTGTGACCTCTTTTAAACATGGTATTGTTTAACTGTTATTTTTAAATTTTAATATTTGTTTTGCTTTTTATTTATTTTATTTTTGCTGTGTGAAGCAATTTGGGCTGCATGTTTGTATTAAAGTTGCTGTATTAGAGTGAATGAGAAGTTGAGCTGTTTGTTGTGATGTTTCTGTCTCTGACCTCCTGTTTCCCGTACAGAGAGGAGGTGAGGGCAACCGGCTCTCCCCCTCTCTCTCTCTCTCTCTCCCTGTTTTCTATTTTCTCTCCTCTGTGTTTCTGCAGCTGCTGCCCGTCACTCACTGGTCTGTTGGCAGAAGGTCGCCGGCTGAAAGGACTCTGAGCTTCTTCTTCTTCTTCTTCAGCAGCCATGAAGCTTCAGGCTGCAGCTCTGAGCTCCGTCTTCCTGCTCGCTCTGCTCTCATCTGGTGAGTTTTTAACTTCACACATACATTAAACTACAGTTGTCAAACTGCCTTTGTCTTAAAGTTTAGTTGAGCTAAAGTTGGACTGATTCTCAAGGCAATTTTAGTATTAAAGCAGCAAGATAGCAAGCCACTTGTAAATATCTCTATTTATTTTCAGCTAAAACATTCACAATTTTCTGCACTCTCCCCCTCAAATATTCGCCTACAATGTTAGAAAATACTCTTTAACACTTTGTAACGCTAAACAATATGAACTCTTGGAGTTGTTAGTTTCATAATAAGTTGACAGAAATTTATTCTGCAACATTTTTGGTCAAGTATTATTCATTTTTAAGTCCTAGAAATGCCAGAGAAATCATTACTTCAGCTTCTCACCTTGCAGACATTTCATTATTTTTCTGATAGGTGAACAAAACAAGGAGTTTCAACATGTCAACTTGGGCTTTAAAAACTTGTGACAATCTTTTTTTTTTTTAAACTATTTAATGATTTTCTAGATAATCGGTTAATCATGAATATCACCCACAGAATAACTTGTTATACTGCTGGTTTTACTGCTGGTTTTATCCAAAATTAAGTTGGGCTACAGTTTGTTTGATGACTCTTTGAAGGCCGATACTGACTCTTTTAGTATCTTATAGCAGCAAATATTCAGCGTCAGTTGTATTAATTTGATTTTAGTGCATAAACACACACGATTTTCTGCACTTTTCCCTTTGCTTACTGCTTACAAGGTTAGAAATTCCTCTTTAAATGCTTGTAACACAGGTTATTTAAAGCTCTTCTCAGTGAAAGTATTTAAACTCTGCATCTATCAACAAGTAGTTGATCAGCATAAAATGAATCTGCAAAAATGTTGATAATTGATTGTTTTAAGTCCTTTATAAACAAACAAATTCACTGGTTTTGGCTTCTAAAATCTTCATATTTCATAATTTTCTGAGGGTATCATAATAATTGGCTAAAACAAACAGGTTTAATACATCAACTTGGGCTTTAGGAACTTCTGACAGACATTTTCTTGCAATTTTATGGCCTTTTTTGCTATGAAATTATTAATAGATTCATTATAAAAGATAACCCACACATTGAGCTTTTATTTTGAACATGTGTTTTTGAAGAGCCTTGCTGGTTATTTTAGTACTTTAATATAAATATCTCTATTCACTTTATTTCTATGCTAAAATGATTTGCTTACAATGTTTTAAAAAAAAAACATTTTTAACAACTTTGACACTGAAACTCCACTGAAAAGTTGTTAGCAGCTCTTCTAAGTGAAATGACATAAACTATATAGACTCCTTAGTCAACAGACTAATGAAAATGTATCAACAAAAGTTTAAGATTAATCCTTTCTAGCCTTTTTTAAAGAAGAAAAAGTGCCAAAAATTCATTATTTTCAGCTCCTCAAACAGAGACAATAAATTTTATTATTTCAACTTTGGTTTAAGGATCTTTTAACAGACATTTCTGCTTTATTATTTTACATTGATCACAATGAAAATACTATAGTAAAATAGTAAAATATGCAACTTTTTAATGTTAGGAACCTCCAACTTGTAACTTGTATCAGTCAAAGTCTCTGACTGCTTTGATTTCATTAAAAAGTCAATATTTCTGACAGTAAAACACAAACAAACACGGCGGTGTGGTGAGCTGGAAGTGTTTAAAGGGAGAAATGTCTGCCGGTTACTCTCAGTGTGTACATGACAGCTGGTGTTACAGCAGCAGAACACAGAGCAGCTGCCATCATACCCTGAAATATGACCGGCATGGAAGTATCCACACACTCTCCGACGCTGTTTGTTTTCCTGTGTGTGTGAGTTACATTACACAAGTATTACTTTAGTTTAGAAACTGTTTTGCATGAACTTTCTTTCAATTGCAATTGCTTCAACTACAACAACAACAGTGTGTAAAGGAGTGAAAACAAGCACAAACCTGAAACATCTACAGCAGTAAAATGCAATATGAATTCAAAAACACCAGATATAATAACAAAACACTTGCAGAGAACATTTTACACATACAACACACATTTTACTGCACAATCTGTTCTAGATTGTACATTTTGCTGGTTCTGGACGGGTTTCATGAATGCATGACGCTGCATAAATGACACATGAAAACATGAAAAAATGCATGTTTTGTTGACTTAAACGTGTGTGTGTGTGTGTGTGTGTGTGTGTGTGTGTGTGTGTGTGTGTGTGTGTGTGTGTGTGTGTGTGTGTGTGTGTGTGTGTGTGTGTGTGTGTGTGTGTGTGTGTGTGTGTGTGTGTGTGTGTGTGTCAGAGTGCTGGGGCAGGAACGAGGAGGAGCGCCTCATCAACTACCTGATAAAAGAACGAGGATACAACAAAGAGCTGCGTCCCGTCGAGAGGCAGCAGGACGCCGTCGATGTTTACCTCGCACTCACACTCTCCAACCTCATCTCTCTGGTACAGGACGTGTGTGTCTGTGTGTGTCTCTGTGTATCTGTGTGTGTCTGCGTGTGTGTCTCTGTATATATTATACTATTGTACGACACCTTTATATATACTAAAAAATGTGTCCAGGCTACAAAAAGCAGTTTTTCTGCAGTTATAGCAGTAAAAACAGTTATTAAAGTATAGTTAATGAGTAATTAAAACAATTAAATACACTGTTTTGATACTCCTGTTTATCTTAAAGTGAAACATGAGAGAGAAAAATTCAGAGTTGATTCTCTCTAATCTCTTATTTGTTTCTCATTTGTAGAAAGAAGTCACAGAGACTCTGCTGACGAACGTATGGATAGATCACGTAAGTAAACACTACTTTCTCACTTTGCCTTATAGGCAGCTTTTTCTTCCTGAATACTTCCGATAACTATCGATGTGTGTGTGTGTGTGTGTGTGTGTGCTGATAGACATGGACTGACTACCGGCTGTCGTGGAATACGACAGAGTTTGACGGCATCGAGATGCTTCGTCTGCCGACCAACATGGTGTGGCT
Source organism: Centropristis striata (assembly GCF_030273125.1). Lineage (NCBI taxonomy): Eukaryota > Metazoa > Chordata > Actinopteri > Perciformes > Serranidae > Centropristis > Centropristis striata. The sequence continues at coordinate 5,925,587 of NC_081539.1, forward strand.
GCCGGAGATCGTGCTGGAGAACAAGTGAGATTTCCTTCTTGTTTATTGGAATATTTGGAGACAGAAAATCATCCAAACGTGTAATAAACACAGCGTACTTCTGTCGTACAGCTCTGACACAATTACTGCTATTATTTTAAAGAGCTGGCAGCTTGTTGGACTCTTCTTATATCTAAAAAAAACCCAGAATAATCACGTGATTACAAAGGAAACTTAAGAGGAATTAATACACTTGTGATAAACTCTGCTTTGTGGTGTGCCCCAGGGTTCTGTCCTTGGTCCTCTTCTGTTTGCCTTGTATATGCTTCTTCTCGGACAGATAATAAGACACTATGCAGATAATATTAAACTCTTTATCTTAAATCTTTAAATCTACATTTCAGATGCACTTGAAGAATTTGAAACTAAGCCCGCACCAGCTGTTTTTAAAAAATTTGGCTTGTAATGGTGAAAACTCTGCATGATAAAGGAAACTTAAGAGGAATTAATACACTTGTAATTTTACTTAAAAATAAAACTATAAATTAAGTGTAACAGTGTTGCTTCATCTAAAACTCTACTTTGTGGTGTGCCCCAGGGTTCGATCCTTGGTCCTCTTCTGTTTGCCTTGTATATGCTTCTTCTTGGACAGATAATAAGTCACTATGCAGATGATATTAAACTCTTTATCTAAAAAATTCTGTTTTAAATGACTGATTATCATTCAGTTTTGTTGGCTGTAAGCGGCAAAGTATTACAAGTGTAGTCTTGTCTTAAGGATTGGCTGAATGTCTTTGAATCTACATTTCAGATGCACTTGAAGAATTTGAAACTAAGCCCGCACCAGCTGTTTTAAAAAATACTTTTTTTCGGCTTGTAATGGTGCAAACTCTGCATGACAAAGGAAATTTAAGAGGGATTAATACACTTGTGATTTTACTTAAATATAAAACTATGAATTAATGGTTGAACTACAAATTGTTGCATTGTCAAACTAATGGCATATTTAGTTCAACCTCTTCTCTGACTTTAATCCTACCTGCCCCCTTTCTTCACCAGTAACGACGCCCAGTTCGAGGTGGCCTACTACAGTAACGTACTGGTGGATTCTACTGGTCTGTGCTACTGGTTACCTCCCGCCATCTTCCGCTCCTCCTGCTCCATCAACGTCAACTACTTCCCCTTCGACTGGCAGAACTGCACGCTCAAATTTGTGTAAGATTTGTGTTTGCATAAAGGCTGTGGTGTATTTAAGACACTTGTAGAAAACTTGTCTGAAAAAGAAAATTTGTACAAGGTGAATGGTAAAGAAAAACTACAGTTTAAAATGTTTCTTTTTTGAAATTTTGGAACATCCAAATATTCTTTAAACAGGCAAGTTATCAGATTACTCCACATTTTTAACTGGAACTATTTTCTGTTGACAGTATTTGGATCAAACTTATCAAAAACAGTTTTTTCTAATATGTTTATGTATTTTCAAAATATTGTCTAGTCTAGACGACAGATTAAAGATCAGAATAATGAAGTGTGAACATACTGATCAGGATTTAGATGTCAATTGTTGGATCACAAGATTTGTGCAGAAATCCACCAAACAAACATCAGAAAGTTGAGCTTCTAAACCACAAATCAAGCGTACTTTAAACCCAAAAATCACAAATACTCACAGGATAGTTCAGACTAACTGCAGATGTTTATGCAGAAAATAACACTTCTGTTTTTCATGCAAATTCATCACTTTTAAGCATTTTGGCTTTTCCCAAAGTTTTCCTCAGGATGTTATTGATCAAATTAAATGTTAAAATTTCCCGTGTTGCTTTGCAGCTCTCTGACCTACAATGCCAAAGAGGTCCGGATGCTGCTGAAAGAAGAAGCAGATGAAACGAGCAAATGGACGGTGGAGTGGATCATCATCGATCCGGCCAGCTTTACAGGTACGTATTGTAGATACTCCACATTGCCACCTCCTCTCACTCCCTCATCTTCCTCCTCCATCTACCTCTCTGTACTTCTCACCACTATGGGCAGCAGAGCCTTCAGCCGCTTACTCCATGATTTCAGTGCACATCCTTTATTTTCCTTTGTTTTACTATTTTCTGGCACCGCACTTTCTTTGTTTTGTTTTATTTCTTGTGTCTTGTTTTTTAATTCCCAGTTTTGTCTTGTTCAAACTATTGTACAGTGTCCTTGAGTGTTAGAAAGCCACTTATATTAATATTTTATTCATTTATTAATCCCTCTGGAAGGTTCCCTCAGGAAATTGCACTTCCAGCAGCAGCACAACACCAATACAATAAAATAGAATAACAGTTAAAGAATGTTATAGATGTGCAAAATTAGAGAATGCAAGAGACAATAAAAATATAAATACAAGGGGATAATATACAAGAAGAAATACTGTATGATATTTACATGAGGGGGTGCATAAACAGTGCAAAATGAGTGCAAGTGTATGAAACGGCCATGTTGTAGTTGATGTGGTGTAGTGCAGTGATTCACAACCGGGGGGCGCCAACGATCAGCAAAGGGCAAGGCTTCATGCAAGTTTGAATATCTGTGTTTTTCAAAAGTAAGTAATTTAGCATATAAGTCAGGGATGGGCTACTTAAATGCTGCAGGGGGCCACAATTATTCATGGACACTACCACAGGGCCACATATAGGACCGTGCACTTAACCAGATATGATGAAACTGCAATTTTAAATATGTTTACAGTGCAGTAACTTAACATATTTCTTGCTCAAATGCATGTATAACAGTATAAATAGGAATACAAAAGGTTTGAAGCAAATAAAAAATAACCACTTACTGTCATTTCTTTTTTTCAGTGCAGCAGACAGCAGACCAACATTTATTGCAAGAAGTATTTTTGTGCATTTTTACACTGCACTTTTAAGATTTCATGCTCAAATGCACGTAGTTGTACTTAGGGCCACTTCAAGTGAGGGTGCGGGCCGTATGCGGCCCCCGGGCCTCCCATTGCCCATCCCTGATAAGATAAGTGTAAATTTAACCTCTAAAAACCGAAAGTCTACACAAATTTGGTGTCCCGTGAAAGCAGAAACTACTCTAATTACAAAGACGTGTCACTGTGCAGCGAAAACCCAGCAAGCTAGATGTCAAATATTCTCCTCAATGGAATATTACTTTAATCCTTATATTCTCTGCCTATTCTCTCCGTGTTTTTTTTAATTTCTCGCTGCTTTTCCCACAGAGAACGGCGAGTGGGAGATCAACCACCGGCCGGCCAAGAGAAACACGTACAAGCACATTCCCATGGAGAGCAACAAGCACCAGGACATCACCTTCTACCTGATCATCAAACGCAAACCGCTCTTCTACATCGTCAACATCATCATCCCCTGCGTCCTCATCTCCTTCCTGGCCTCGCTGGTCTACTACCTTCCCGCCGACAGTCAGTACACACTCTGTTTACTCACCTAACTCACTATGCACAAACTTCTACTTTTATATGAAGGTGAATGAACGTTTGTTGGCTTGTGAGGAAACATTTTCCTTTTTTTTCATCTACATGTTTAATTTCTTTTAGGGTCAATGATTGATTCAGTTTGAGGTTATAATGACGAGGGTTTTTTTCCTGAATTTAGATTAAATGCACAATTTAATAAACCTTGTATTCACATTACTACACATTTACTATAAATATTAGCTGTTGCTTGTTTTTTTGTCTCGTTATGTTATAATTGTGTTGGATAAATAAGGGATGGAGGCTTAAATCTGCAAAGAACGAACATCTGGTTTGATATTTCAAATCAAATCAAATAGCCTTTATTGTCATTATATAGGCAACTATACAACAAAATTGAGTGCCACTGCATAAGGTGCATAGTTATGACAATCATAACACAAAACAACATGAGTAAAAACATTTTTAAAAATGCCGAGCTAAACAAGGACAAAAACAAGAACATGTGATGTAACAAATTAGTATAAAGATAAATAAATGGCTACTGAAAATGCTATAATTTATAGATGAGGTAGATTGAATGTTTTGCACATATCAATTGTATTACACATATTTTATATGTCACTGAAATTTAAAGCGTGCTACTTCCTAGTTTTATAAAATAACAATCATCTTTTCCTCTCAAAACATTAAAAATTTCCTCAATCTGTTTTCAAGCTAGCCAACACAAACAGAGCTCTCCTGCAAACTGGCCTGGAAAATATCTTGGATATTTGAGGTTTTGGATTTTTTAGAGAACAGGATTCATGCAGTCACCTGATGTGTGTGTGTGTGTGTGTGTGTGTGTGTGTGTGTGTGTGTGTGTGTGTGTGTGTGTGTGTGTGTGTGTGTGTGTGTGTGTGTGTGTGTGTGTGTGTGTGTGTGTGTGTGTGTGTGTGTGTGTGTGTGTGTGTGTGTGTGTAGGTGGTGAGAAGATGACCTTGTCCATCTCGGTGCTGCTGGCTCAGTCTGTCTTCCTGCTGCTGATCTCTCAAAGGCTGCCGGAGACTTCCATGTCTGTTCCACTTATTGTCAAGTAAGAATCACCCAAAAAAGACACAGAATTAGAAAATTATTAATTAAGAAAATAATTTTTTTAAAAGACACAATTTTTTTTTTTTTTTTTATTAATTAAAGGGACCTTCCATTCATATAAAACTCACATTAAACTTTCATATCAAGGTGGGGGGCACAAAATATCATTACAAGGGCCGCAAGTTTGAAACCCATGTCCTAAATTATTGAGATGCAGCTGTACATTTAACTCTAACAGAATACAAACCTGACCCTCTAGAGTCAGAGCAACAAACTGACAGTGATGATGGTGAACGGCCCTCTAACGAGTCGTTCTCTCTTATAAGGAAAACAAATAGTTTCTTTGAGTCAAGTTTTCCCTTCTGCTGCTGTCAGATACTTGATGTTCATCATGGTGTTGGTGACGGTGGTCGTGTTGAACTGCGTCGTCGTCCTCAACCTGCACTTCAGGACGCCGAGCACACACGTCATGTCTGACTGGACCAAGAAGGTGACACACACACACACACACACACACACAAACACACTCATTATAACACACAAAAAGCAGACACACACACACTCCAATGTGCCTGAAAATGCACACGATACCATTACGTTTATTTTTGTTGACAAATGCAAATATATAAAATAATATACGAAAATAACTATTAAACAAAATGAGTAAAAAGTTAAAGTAAAAAGACGTGAAATTAAATATATAAAATGTTAAAAGATAGATAGATAGATAGATAGATAGATAGATAGATAGATACATAGATAGATAGATAGATTTATAAAATTACTTAAATAATATATATATATATATGTTTATATTATCAATATAAAAATGTGATATTTATATTATTTACATAAAAAGACTCATAAAATGAATTAAATAAAATATCAGAAGCAATAAAAAAAACTTTAAAATAGTGAAAATAAAAAGATATGAAATTAAATATATTAAATATATTAATCTCAAAACCAATAAAACCATTTAAAAAAACACTTAAAATAATATAATAGCTAGCCATTTTCCATGGTTTTCTTGACAATGATTTTGGTTATTATCAAGAAAACCATGTTAAATGTCTAGATATCAGCTCTTAAATTAAACTCTTATCAGCTATTTTTGTTGTTATCATTATATTTGTCCAAACAAATGTACCTTTAGTTGTACCAGGCATTAAAATGAACAAGAAATTGACGAAAAGGGTGGTCTAATATTTTTTTCCATGACTGTATGCATATATAAAAGGTGCTTTTATATATATATATATATATATATATAGTATATATATGAGACTAACCTTTGACTGACTGGTGCAGTTCTTCCTGGAGCGGCTGCCCCGCATCCTGCGCATGTCCCGCCCCGCGGAGGAGGAGCCGGCCTGGGACGGAGCGCTGCCTCGCAGGTCCAGCTCGGTGGGCTACATCGCCTCGGCCGAGGAGTACTACAGCGTCAAGTCCCGCAGCGAGCTGATGTTCGAGAGGCAGTCGCAGAGACACGGACTGACAGCACGAGCCACACACGCAGCAAGTACGACCAGCCAGCACTCAGCACTGGTTAATAACCCTCTGGAGTCTCCAGAAGCTCCACATCATGACTTGTTGACTCCATCCAGACTAGAAAACAAAGCAGCGTGGAGCCCTACTGTAAATTTACCTCTAAAGTTCTGGCTGTAAACTCCATGAGGCCAGTTTCAGTTTGATGATGATATACCAAGTAAAACTGGAGACAAGCTCAAATATATTTAGTATAAAATGATAGAACTGGATGGAACCCTCTTATATGTTAGATTTAACACATTTGTTCACATTTGCAACATTCAATTTTTTTTGCATGAGCATGATAGTGTTTTGAAAGTAAAAAAAAGATTCAAAACCACATTTTATGTTGGACTAAAGGACTAAAAAAGACACAAAATGACCAAAAAAAGACACAAAATGACCAAAAAAAGACAAAAAATGAGAAGACAGAATGACCAAAAAAAGACACAAAGTAACTAAAAAAGACACAAAATGACTTACAAAGACACAAAAAGACATGAAAAGGATTCAAAAATGGACAAAATAGCCCTATAAGACTCCATAGAGTTAAACCTGCAGTAACTTTTTGGCCTCTGGGTGCAGCAGGAACAAGCTGTGACATCTTTTTTAAGTTGATATGAACATATTTTGACCTCCAGCAGTCACAGATCACCATGATTCAGTAGGACTCTTTGTGTTTGTGTCCGCCTGAAGTGTCCCAAGGAAACCAATATTCAATATTCAGTTTATATTTTAATACCTTTTAGGACAGAAACAATCAGTCTGACACAGAAATAATCTGCAATAATCTGTATTTGCTTTATTTCTCAAGCAAAAATAGTGACAAAATGGCAAAAAAGTGTCCAAGGACACCAATATTCACTTTCTTTTAGCTCTATTTTGGTCTCCACCAGCTCCTGAGGGAAATATCTTTATCTTTAGCTGCTAAGAGCTCTACTGTGTTCTCCATTTAGTCTCTTTTTACAGCTTTTCCTCTGAAAACGATGCTGTGAGAGCAGTGAGAGGGAACCAGAACAGTAAAGTTGCAGCTGGACAGATAAACAATGAGCTGAAACTCACTATAAAGCTCCATAGAGCCAGATATTTGTCACTTTTGCTGAATGCATTGTTCTGTTTTAGTTCCATGAAACCAAAGATAATTTCCTTCTACCTTGGACATTAAAGTTCCTCACCATAACCCATTTTCAGACCAGTTTTAACCTAATTTTCTTGGTCTTATGTGGGACAAAAGGCCATGATGAGCTCTGTGCTTGGTTTGCTAGAACTGGGACGTTGTCACAGATTTGCTCACCTTGTCTGTGTGTGTGTGTATTTATGTGTGTGTGTGTGTGTGTGTGTGTGTGTGTGTGTGTAGTTGTGAAGCCTCAGGACGATGGCGGAGTGACAGATCAGCTGTACGCAGAGATCAAGCCGGCTGTGGACGGAGCGAACTACATCATCAAACACATGCGCAACAAGAACGACTACAACGAGGTGAGAAAGAGAACTGCAGAGAAAAGCAATAAAAAAAACTTTGAAAAAGCAGTAAAAAGCGAAAATTAAAAGATATAAAATTAAACAAATAAAATATGTTAAAAAAAAGAAGCAATTAAAAGAAAATAATAGTAAAACACAAAAAAAAATTTAAAAGACCTTTAAAATTGTTTTTGTTTTTTAAATATATTTAAAAAATATAACAATCAAAATTTGTAAAACATGTAAACCCGGTGTGTGATCCATTCTGTCCGCAAAATTAATTAAATAGAATATATTAGAAAATACAAAGAAGCAATAAAAAAATTACTTTAAAAAAGCAGAAAAAAATGTAATTAGAATAAATAAAATATGAAAAAATTAGAAAAGAAAAGCAGTAAACAATATGTTAAAAGACTTGAAAATATAAATAAATATATATAAAAAATATAAGTATCGAAATGTGTCCACAAACATGTAAACCCGGCGTGTGTCCCGTTGTGTCTGCAGGAGAAAGATAACTGGAGCGGCATCGCTCGGACGGTGGACCGCCTCTGTCTCTTCCTGGTTACCCCGGTGATGACCTTCGGCACCATCATCATCTTCCTGATGGGCATCTGTAACCACCCGCCACACCTCCCCTTCAAAGGAGACACACACGACTACAAAGAGGAAAACCCACGCCTGCTGTAACACACACACACACACACACACACACACACACACACACACACATTAGACAACACAAGTTTGGGTTTAAATCCAGAAGTTTGTTGCTTCTTATTCTTATTATTTTTCCAGGTAGCTGTGTGTGTTTTTTCTTTGAAATTTGAAGTGAAAAAGTATTTCAGTTTGTTACTATTTTAATTTTATTTGTGTGGTTTGAATAAACATTTACACTCAGCACCTTTTGATTTTGATTTTTGTTTCTATTATTTGGTTTTGGGTTAAATATTCCAGTCCGACATACTTTATAATCCGTTTTAAATATTGTTTGTACAGTTTTTCAAAACTCAAATGCAGTATAATATTATAGAAAATAAAAAACGGATTAAAAATATATATATATATAAAATATAAAAGTAAAAAGTGAAAATTAAAAAATATGCAATGAATTAAAAAGATATGTTAAATATCCGAACCAATAAAATAATTAAAAAGCACAAAAACAATATAAAATGACTCTTAAAATTAATTTAATAAAATATCAGAAGCAATAAAAAAATAACTTTGCAAAAGCAGCAAATTGTGAAAATAAAAAGATATTTATATATATATATATATATATATATATATATATATATATATATATATATATAAAATATGTTAAATAAAGTAGCAATAAAAAAATAAAAAATCACAAAACAATATCAAAAGACTCATAAAATTGATTAAATAGAATAGAAAATGTCTGAAGCAATAAAAAAACTTTGCAAAAGCAGTACATAGTGAAATAAAATGAGATGAAATTAAATATATAAAATATGTTAAAAGAGCACAAAAACAATATAAAAAGACTCCAAATTAATTAAATAAAATATAAGAATTGATTCAAAAAAGTAACTTTGAAAAAAGCAGTATATAGTGAGAATAAAAAGAAGATTAAAAAATGTAATATATAACATGTTAAATATCAGAACAAATAAAAAAGCACAAAAACAATATAAAATGACTCATAGATTAAATGAAATATAAGAAGCAATAGAAAAATAGTTTGCAAAAGCAGTACATAGTGAAAATACAAAGAGACAAATAATTAAATATATAAAATATGTTAAATATCAGAACCAATACAAAAGCACAAAAAAATAAAGTAAAGGATTTAGGAACAGCCTTTTAATGCTTAAAATAATAAATCTGCTGTGGAAAAATACAGCCGGCTAAGTGAAAGTGAAATTCTCTTTCCAAATATCAGGTTTCAAGCTGAGCGGAGGCTTCGTGTGGAGTTGTCTGACAGGTCGGAGCACATTATGAATATTATTATTATCACCACTTAATAAAAACACCAGCAGTGGATTAAATACCAACATGTGTTTGTTTAAAGGTTTCCTCCTCTCACAAATATCTTTCACTTCTTGTTCCTCCTGCTGGGTTTGTTTGAGCTTCACAGATTTCACACCAACACTTTGTTATTATTAACGTTTTATTCTGAAATATAAAGATACAGAAACACACAGTCACAGTATTAAAAAGGGATATTTATGACACATTCGTCTGATTAACTTTGTTCATTGAAATCATGTCAGAATAATACAGAAACGGATCCTTCTTTACTGCATGAACACAGCTTAATGTCATCTATAAAATGTGAGAAAAGACAATAAGAAAGCTGTTACACGGGAAATAAAACATCAAACTCACAATAAATGAAGAAAATCTGCATCAGAATCTCGTTTTGACTCGAGCCAAGCATCAATAGTAACTTAACACATTATAACATAAAAAGTTTTATGTCATAACATTAACTTTTTACATTTTATTGAGAAACATTTCATGTTATAACGTGATACTGAGCTATTTTTTTTTATATCCTGCCGAAGAGAACAAATAGAGTAAAAAAAAAACCAAAGCACCAAAAACAACATTCTTACAAAATGACAAGATAAGTTTGTGGAAAAAAATAAACATAAAATACTAAAGCTTGACTGTCAAATATGACTGTTAGCTTTTGGTAGCTACATTTTTTGTTGCTTAATAAGTGAATATTTTTGTGATTCTTCTATTCTTCTGCTGCTGTTGAACTTTATTTAACTCTTTTTCTGTAATAGAGACTCTTTGTTGTGGTTTTGTGGTTGTCTGGTTTCTCTTTGTGGTCATTTTGTGTCCCTTTGTTGTCGTTTTGTGTCTCTTTGTGGTCATTTTGTGTCTCTTTGTTGTCGTTTTGTGTCTCTTTGTGGTCATTTTGTGTCTCTTTGTGGTCATTTTATGTCCCTTTGTTGTCGTTTTGTGTCTCTTTGTGGTCATTTTATGTCTCTTTGTTGTCGTTTTGTGTCTCTTTGTGTTCATTTTGTGTCTCTTTGTGTTCATTTTATGTCTCTTTGTCGTCATTTTTTGAATATGAGTGAGTTTCTGCTGGAAGTTTCAGGACTGAATTTAACAATAAATTCCTAGTCTCCTAGCAGGTGAAACAAAGCTTTCAGGACCTTGAGAAAAATATAATTTTAACGGGTTATAAAATGCGGAGAAAAGCAAAAATAATAATTAAGAATTTTGAATAGAAAAATTTAAATAGAATATTTATAGTTTGATTTATATATAAAAGCTGCACAGATGAATATTTAGTTTTTCTCTCAATACCTGAATCAATGAATAAAATCAAAATAAATCAGATTATTTAGTATCTGAGCTATTTTTTTATTTAGTTTGAAAGAAAAGAAGCCTTTCTAAAAATGTCCCTTTAGACCCCTTTTCCTCTATTTACAATAAAACATTATTTCTGACTTAATGTTATTTTGGTTGGACTTTATATTTAAAATGTTCATGTTTAAAAAGTTTAAAAAGTTTTTCCATCATATTTTTTTCACACTAGATGTCAAAATTGATGTCCAGTTTGCACTAATTTTTTATGACAATGTACCACTATCAGTATGTGTCAGATTAGTTCTCATGCACTGTCCTGTTATCATTCGTAGCTGCAGTTATTTGTTCTGTTTCATTTCGTCATCATATTTAATCTTCTGCGTCTTCCTCCTCGACTGACTCGGCGTTCACCTCGACGTTCAAAGCCTCCGAGGTTCCTTCTTCCTTCTCTCGTGCGGCTCTCCTCAGCTGTTTGACTGTCAGAGAGAAAAACATTTAGTGGTACAAGTTTGAATTCAGGATTTAAAACATGCAGAAAACTTTTTTTAGCAGCCCGAAAGATGCAGTTGAGGTGGTGTGTGCAGATGAGGGCGGAATCTCTTTGGTAACACTAAGGTTGTTTCTCTTTCTGGTCGTTGTGTATCTCTTTAGGTTGTTTTGTTTTTCTGTGGTTATTTTGTATCTCTTTGTTGTTGTCTCATGCCTCTTTGTGGTCATTTTGTTTCCTTGTGGTCGTTTTGTGTCTCTTTGAAGACACAAAACAACAAAGAAACACAAAATGACCACAAAGAGATACGAAATGACCACAAGTAAACACAAAATAACCACAAAGAGACATAAAATGACCACAAGACACAGATATCATCAAACAGACCCAAAGAGACACGAAATGACCACAAAGACACACGAGACAACCACAACAAAGAGACACATAAGTCCCTATTACATAAATAGAGTTAAATAAAGTTTAACAGCAGCAGAAGAATAAAAAAAAACCACAAAAATATCGTAAGAAAATATGTAGCACAGTGTATTTATTTGTTTCCACAAACTTATCTTGTCATTTTGTAAAAATGTTGTTTTTGCTGTGTTTGTTTTTTTACTCTATTTGTTTCACCAGGAAATAAAAATTAGCCTAGTATCTCATATAATAATATAAGATGTGGTCATTTAGTGTCTCTTTGTGGTCGTTGTGTGCCACTTTTTTCATTGTTTTGTCTTTGTGTTCAACCTGTGCCTTTTTGTTGTGTTTTTGTGTCTTTGTGGTTATTTTTTTGTCTCTTTCTGGTCGTTTTGTGTCTATAAAGCACTTTGAATTGCCCTGTTGTTGAAAGGTGCAATACAAATAAACTTGCCTTGGCTATTCGTCAAGATAAACACACCCTGACCTGAATCTATCTTAAACATGACCAGAATGCAGATGGATGTGATCAGTTTTTAGGGTGTGTCATGCAGCATTTTGTTTCTATCCAACAAGTTGAACGACTTACTGTAAAAGCCGGCTAACGCCAGCGCTGCATATGAAAGAATCAGCAAATAAATGAGTCCAGCGATGACGATGGCATAGATGTACCCTGAATAGTCTGAAAAATGAAGAAGAAAGACATCAATCAAAACTCAACACACATCAACGGGCTCTATTGGATTATATTTAAGACCATTAAAGTCAGCAGAATTATTTCTAAGCAGGTTCTGTTTACATTGTACTCATGGATGAACTGACAACTAACACTAGATTACTTTACTACTGAAGAGAACCTAAAAATTACATAATTCTCAAGGGGGTTCTGAAGCCTTTTCCACATATTTTCACTATGCATTTTTTTCCCCTTTAGCATAAAATGTCTTGCTGCACCAATATTTGTCACGCTGCTTTCGTTTGTAGCAGCAATGGGAGCGCTCCCATTGCAAAGGGTTAAAAAGGTTAAAAACAGATCCTGACTGGAAGTGGGAATAACTCTATTATGTATTTTGTGCAAAATAACACAGTGATATTGACATATGGGAAAATGCAAGTTGCATTTGTTTTATCAATAAATTAAAAAAAATTGGAATAAAATTTAATTTATAAATACAACACTTTTACAAAAAAGGGGGGGGGATCGTGTCTCCATTTATTGTCCTGTTTCCAGCCTCTCCTGTCCTCTCCTCTCAGCTCTGTGTAAACAGCCTCTCCTCTCCTGTCCTCTCCTCTCTGCTCTGTGTAAACGGACAGTGAATATTTGTCTCTGAGGAGCAGAATTTAATGTTTTTAACAGGATCTGGTTCGGGCAAACGCTTAATTTTAAATGACACATGGAGAATAAAGACATTCTGACACTAATATCAACATTTAAAGCTTTGTTTCGGTCAGTTATTCTAATGGAAACTCTTATAACCTGTGATCCATTCAAGGACAGTCGGAAAGCTCAAATTCAGAATATAATGCCTGTTTTTACAGTTTCTTTCTACGATAAATGAAAACCGTTTTGGGGTTCAGATCTCTAAAGGGCCACATTATGTGTAATCACCTTCAGTAACTGTGACGTCCGTCCAGGTGACGTATGTTCCTTCAGGTGTGCTGACCTCACAGGTGTAGCTTCCCTGGTGCTCCGGCTTCAGGCCGTACAGGTGCAGGTGTCTCCACGCGGAGAGGTTGTTGTAGACGTGAGGCTGCCACTGGTCCCAGACCTTCAGCTGGGACCTGGAGATGGAGAGGATGGGGACGCTCCTGTCCCGTCCTCTCAGCCTCCAGGTGAGGTTAAAGCTGCGAGGCGCGGCGTGAGGCAGACTGCAGGAAACCATCACAGTGTCGCCCAGAGAGACCGAGACAGACGCTGCAACAAAAGGTAAGAAAGACAGTTTAAGAGCATTTCTCCTATGACATGACTTCTTTCAGAGAAGTGGAAAGAAATCATTCAAAACAAACATTTCAGTGTGTATTTTACTGTATTTTGTAGATTTCTATTGCAGAGTGTGGTACAGTGAGCGAAGTCTAAACCTTCGTTAGAAAGCTCCCACTCTCCTGCACAATATAACATGTTTTACATGCTCTATATTGTTGTTGCTGTGAATTAAATTCAATATTTTGACTTCAAATGGTCATTTGCATTAAGAAGGTATAAAAACCTCTAAAGGCCATTTCCTCAAAATGAGTTATTTTCATAAATCTCAACTTCAGCTCCACTTACAGACACCAAACTGACCAGTTTTATTCCTAACTATATTGTGAAGGTTTCTACAATCACTCATACCCTGATTTATAGAACATTTTGTGCGTAAAAACATAACAAAAATAGTTTTTTTAATGACTTTCGACAGTACAAAAGGAGATATCCTAATTTCCTTCCGTAAAAAGACTTGAATGTATTATATCAACAAAATAAAATAATTTAACTACTTAAAAGAATGTTTACATAATGTTCATATTTATGTCCTGGAAATATATGCAAATTAGTGCATAATTAATCAGTTCACACCTCATTTGCATATCTAAACATAACATTTCAGAAAACTTGTAATGAAAAAGAACATTTATTATTTTATATTTTTATATATTTTATATTATTAATAATTAATTAAAACATAATCACCAATTTCTTTTTAAATAAATAAAAGTCCTGAAAAGGTTAAGAAAAATAAATCCAAATATAATAATACAAACATTCTAATATATATATATATATATATATAATTGTTTTTTATTACTTAATTAAATCAAATGAAGCCCTGAAAACCTTAAAGAAAACGCATAATAAATGAAAAATCGTCAAATAATTTAATTCAATGAAATCCTGAAAACCTTAAAAACCTAAAATAATTTTTAAAAAAAACTTCAAAAATAAATGTGTTAAAACAAATGAATCATAATTTAATGAGTTCACGCCTCATTTCCATATCTAAACATAACATTTTAGAAAACTTGTAATGCAAAAAAACATTGTCTTAATGTAAATAACAAACTGGTGAATTTTCACGGTGATATCTAGAAGTTAAAAAAATTACCCCATCCACCTGTAGAGTAAATTTAACAGCAAATATGAATTACCTTCGTGTTTTATGAAAGCTGTTTTACTGTTTGAGTCGCAGGAAACGCAGCAAATGTACGTCAGATTTGTGGCGTTGTTTCCCGCCAGCGTGAGTGAACTCTGGACGTTGTAGAAGCCGAGTTGGTTTTTCTGTGTGTGTGTTTTGTTGTGCAGGAGTCGAGGGTCGGTGGGAGGATCCGTGGACCAGGAGACAGTCGGAGCCGGGAAGATTCCTTCAGCTCTGCAGGAGACCGAGTCACCGACCAGCTCCACGTCAACCTCCCGCACCGGAGCTACCAAACAGTCAAGATAGAGAGGTTACAGCTAAATAAACCAAGAAATTAACTTTTATTTAACACATTTTAGGTTCCTGTACTGTACTTGAATATTTCCTTTTTATGCAACTTTATACAACTACTCCACTGTAGCTCAGAGGTCAATGTTTTACTTTGTAATTCTCTATATTTGTAAAGATTTTTAGGTCTTTAAATTTATTAATTTTTGAATGTTTTCAAGACTTAGATTTATTATATATTTTTCAAAAGATTTTTTAGATTAACCCTATAAAGCCATGTGTATCATATTAGATACAGTGATTTTTGAGACTTCTACATCATCAAAAACCTGATGTATACATGTGTTGAAGATAAACAAACTGAACAACAAATTGCACAAAAATACCGGATGTAGCAAAAATGATATGCAGGTTCCACGAATGGATCAGTCATTGCTGCATTAAAAAACTTCATATCAGCAGATGTATGATGTTGTGTTACATAGAAAAAATATGTATTTTGCATGTTTGAGGAAAAAGGAAAAGTTAAAAATGTTGTTGTTTGATGTTTTTGTTAGTTCAAGAAAAACAAACTGTGAGCAACAAATTGCACAAAAAGACCTGATGTATCAAATATGATACAAATTAGAATTCATATATGCAATTTATTTATTTTTTAAAATTCGTCAGCAAGTTAATAAGCACTCGGTTTTAAAAAAAATTGAATTTTCTGGCAATTATTTCATGGTTCAGGCTTTATAGGGTTAATGTGTTTTAATGTATTTATTTTTAAAGTTTTTTTTAGGTTTTCAGGATTTAATTAAATTAAATTATTCTTTGTAGATTTTTAGATTATTATGTTTTAAATGTATGAATTTTTTAAAGGTTTTTAGGATGCCATTAACTCAATTATTTTTAGAAGATTTTTTTAAAGATTATTATGTTGTTATTTATTTATTTTGGACAGTTTCCAAGACTTTAAGTAATTAAAAAAAAAGATATATATATACCGGTATATGATTTTAGGATTATTATGTTTTGATTAATTTATATTTGAAGATTTTCAGGACTTTTATTTATTTAAACAAAATACGTCATTATGTTTTAATTAATTAATTAATTAATTTTGGTTTTCAGCACTTATTTATATTTTTAAAAATCTTATGTTCTAATTTATTTATTTTTGAAGGTTTTGAAGACTTTAATTAATTAATTAATTAATTGAATTATTTAAGATTTTTATATTATGTTTTATGACTCGTTTTCTTTAATAATATTGTCTCCTTTCTGCAGCCAGTGCAGTCGCCCCCTGGTGGCCGTTAGAAAGAATGCAGGTTTACGGCATTTGTGCACTATTTGACGACTCTGCTTGGCCTCAGTCCCTTTAGTGCATAAAACAATGAACAGTGACTTCTTGCATGCACCTTTCAGCACCAGAGAGATGATCCCGGACTCGTCGGTCCGCGGCGCCGTCATGGTGATGCAGAAGTATTTCCCCTGGTCGTGCGGCGTGACGTTCCTCAGCAGCAGCGTGGCGTTTCCCTCCAGGACCTGGTCCACGAACAGGCCCGTCCTGTCTTTGTACTTGTCTGCAGGAGAGTTGTGTCCGACCACGAAGCTGGTGTCTCCGTAGCGCGTGCAGCTCACCACGGCCTTCCTCTTGTACCACATGATCCTCGCGCCTTTACCGTCAGACTGAAACTGACACGGCAGCACGCATTCCTCCGAGCTCAGGCAGGTGATGGTCAGTTCTGCAGACAGGAGACACATTCATTCATTTAATTATAAAATGTATGTTAATGAATGGTTTATTGTAAAAAAAAATAAATAAATAAATAAATTAAAAAGCATGTTTACCAATGAAAAGTAATTCTGTAATGTATTTCAAAGAGTGGTTTATTGTAAAATAATAATAATAATGTTAAGTATTCATTCTTTTAATGAAAAAAATAATATAATAATGCTAGCAAATTATTAGTAATTCTATAATGTATGTAAATTAGTGGTTTATTGTCAAAAAATAAGTAAGATAAGTCAATTTATTGTTTGCTTTTTCTGATACATTTTGTGTACTCCATGAGATTACCCATATAGATAATGTTAAATATAAACAAATATTGCTCTGGATATGTGGGTGTTTTTCCATTGACAGACAATGGAAAAGCACATTCTGGAGATTCAATCATAAAACCTCTTTTTTTCTCTTCAACCTTTTAGATTTCGAGAATGCTGTTTTGAAGACAAACAAGCTTCTCGTCAAAAGTGTTCAGGTAACATTTCTGGTGTAAAATTGCACAGAAAAAAACTTTTTAACCCTCTGGAGTCCATGAAACCACCTGCATATTACTTCTTCCTGATGTGAAGACATAAAAATGAAGCAACATTGAGTCTCTCCATCAGCTTCCCTCTAAAGTTCTGGCTTGAAACTCCATGTCAGATTTTTTTTGATGATATTCAGCCAAGTAAAACTGGAGATAATGTCAAATATATTTACTTTAAAAATATAAAACTAGATATTATCCTCATTGTACCTGTTATATGTTATATTTGCAACCTGTGTTCTTATTTGCAACATGTACATTTCTGTGTGTGAAACATAATTTTCAAGACCATTTTTTTTTTTTTCCTTTGTTTCTTTTGGGTTCAAAATTTTGATCAAAAACTGATACCAACATGGCATGGTGAAGATTTTTTAACAGATTTTAACGGACATAATAGCCGAAGATTTCAGAAGGTTAAAGCATCAAATGATGTAAAAGAAAAAAAAACAAAGAGCAGGAAATATTTAAATATAAACAATCATTGCTCTGGATATGTGTGGTTTTTTCCATTGACAGACAATGGAAAAGCACGCTGCACTCGTGGCCAGTGTCCAAGGTGAAACATGATATGTTGGTAATTTAATCCCTGCAACATGTTGTGTACTGTAAACTTTCTCCACCATGTGATATTACCTGATATCTTAGTTGATGGAGGATAAAATACACACACCTTCTGTGCAAAGGTTTATTCTAAAGCTCCAGTTGGCTTTGTTAACTGAATCAAGTGGATATTTTCCAAATATTTATTATTATTTTAATAAAATGACCCCTTTGTTTTTCCCTGTTGAGTTGAAGTGGAAGGAAATTAACAAAAAGACAATTATTTGTATTAAAAATATGGAAGATAATCATTTGATTTGAGCTTCAGGTAAACTTCTGAATATTTTTGTTTGTTTGTTAAAATGTTCATAATATAATAATAATTATTATATTTTTTAATTATTTAATTAATTAATAAATGGTTAATTGAGCATTAATTAAACTTCAGTATTTTACTGTACTAAAAATAAAAATGTTAACAAATTATTAATTATATAATGTATGTTAATGAACGTTTATTGTAAAAAAAAAAAAACAATTTAAAAAAGCATGTTTACAAATGATTAGTAATTCTATCATTTATGTAAAAAAAATATAAATTAAAATATTTTCTTACAAATGATTAGTTATTCTATGATTTATTTCAAACAGTGGTTTATTCTCAAATTATTAATAACATCAGCAAAGTATTAGTAATTTTATTTTTTATGATTTATGTTAATGAACTGTTTATTGTTAAAAAAAAATAATGTCAACACATTATTTGTTATTTTATAAGTTTTATATATTGGTGGTTTATTGTCAAAACATAATCAACAATGTCAACAAATTATTAGTAATTATACAATTTATGTTAATGAGTGTTTTTAAAAAAAAACATTAATGTGAACTTATATAAGTAATTCTATAAGTAATTTAAATTAGTTGTTTATTGTCAACAAATAATTAAAAATTTCCACAAATTATTAGAAATTCTATACTTTATGTTTATGAGTGTTTTATTATTAGAAAAAAATGATGTCAACAAATATTTACTTATTATGAGTAATAAGCAGAGTTTATGTCAGGTGTATTTTCTTTAGTATTTCATGTCTGCTCACCTTTTCCTTCTGCTGGGGAGAAAGTCCACAGGAGAGAACAGAGGAGAAGATATTCATATGCTGCCATCTTTAATGACCAAAGATCTTAATGTTGATTAATAACTTCAGTGTTTCTCCTTCGTGTCCCAACAGGAAACTGAACTTCTCTGTCCCGTCGAGCGAGTTAAACCAAGGAGACAGCCTCCTCCCACATGATGCTCTCACCTGAAACCAAAAGCTCTAAAAGACCATTCTGTCTTCAGCACAATAACAGAAACTTTTGGATTTAAATAGCAGATAAAGTACAAAATCCCTCTCGCAAATTAAAGGATTAAAGCTATTAATTAAATATGACCTAAAGGGGAGACACTACAGCTGAATAGGGTCATTTTTTAATTTATAGAAATCATCATGAAACTTCCCCAGTTTGTTATTTACATTAAAAAACTTTTTTTTTTTGCATTACAAGTTTTCTGAAATTGTATGTTTAGATATGCAAATGAGGCGTGAGCTCATCCAATATGCACTAAGATATAAATCTGATAAATATGTTTTAATGTATTTATTTTTTAAGTTGGTTTGTTTTAAGTTTTTTTTTTTTTTAGGTTTTTAAGGTTTTCAGGATTTCATTTAATTAAATTATTATTTGATTATTTGTAGTTATGTTTTTTTTTAAGGTTTTCAGGGCTTCATTTAATTAAATTAAGTAATTCAAATATGTATTTTTTTTTTTTTTTTAGGATTTTTGGATTATTATGTTTTTATTTATTTATTTTTGACAGGTCATTTTTGAATCTATTGATTTATTTTGGTTTTCAGGACTTTTATTAAATTTTTAAAAAATATGTTATGTTCTAATTTATTTCTTTTTGATTTTCTTTTTTTATTAATTAAATTATTTAAGAGTTTTTCGATTATTATCTTCTTATCTATTTCTTTTTGAAGGTTTTCAGGACTTTTGTTTATTTAAAAAAAATATTTTTAGTTGTCATTTATTTACTTATTGTTAATTTTTTAGGGGCTTTCATTTATGTATAATTTTCTTTCAATTAATATTATTTATGGTTTTAATCCTCTTTCGGGATTCCAGAAAATTTTGTCATATTTTTAGGGAACAAAATCTTATTAAAATATAGAATACTAGTTGATTATAATAATATGGCAGCTTTAGTCCACTCTTTGTGTTATATTTTTCACATGATTTTTCAATTATCAGGGTTGCAAACATAAAAAAAAAAATGTAGCAAACTAATGTGATATTTTAGACTTGCTTAGCAGATAAACTAAAAACCTTTCACTTTAACTTCGCACAAATGTCAGGATTAAAGCTAGTTATTAAATAAAATAAATATGACCTAAAGGTGCTCTTAAATTTAGGAGTTCTGAGTGTAGAAACAGATCTGAACACGCTTTTGAGGCATTATTTAACAAAATACTAATTGATATCTGAAGCAACATGTATGATTCCATAATTTGGCTTCAGCTTTAGTCGACTATTTGCATTTAATTTGTGCATATGATCGGATGTTTTTGCAATTATTAAAGTTACAAACATTTATCCTTGTCAGTGTGACACAAAAAAATTCTCCTTATTAGACAGAATTTGTTTTCTACCAATTTCCTGTTATTTCACCCCTATTTATAAATTTATACATCAGAAATATAATGCTGTTAACTCCGTTCCAAGTGCTTCTTGATATTTGAACATTTCCATATGGATGATTTAATGTTTTACAAAGTTTTTGCAGAATGAGCTGCTGTGACCTCGAGGATAATCAGCCTCATGAAACTTTACAAACACAAACTAGAGACCTAGAGCTTTCAGAGGATAAATACAGGTCTTGCAGAAGTCTCCAAAATGTCAAAAGTTTTTGAAACCAAATCCCAGCATGGATGTTTTCCTCAAGCTCTTGGTGTCTTAATGTGGTGTTCTGGAGGGATTTTTATCATTTTTATTTCTTCTGAAGTGCTCAAAAATGTTTAAATTTAGCACCAAATCAACCCAAAACTACTGCAACAACTGCAGGCACAATTGAGCATTGAAATGGACTTTATGTACTCGTATCAAATGTTCCCATTCCTGCTTTAAGCTTTCAACTGTTGAATGTGTACCTAATATCAGCTTTCAGATGATGTGCATCACTTCTATGTGACATCTACTGTTGACCTGATATCTCTCCCTAAAAAAACAAAACTAAGGAAGGGTGGAGTGTAAGAGGTTCATACTCAATTTAAAAAAGTCCTTTTAACATTGAGAAACAAGGACTCTTTTTCCTTTTCACTTGCAGGGATCTTAAAGTTTGCAGAAAAAGAATAATGTTCCGATAGTGTGGATGTATGGAAAGTGAAAACATGCAAAAACATTTACTTTTTTTATTTTGAGTATGACAACTCACTTTAACATTTTACTAAATAAATAAAAAATGACAAACTGTCAGAACTGTTCTATAAACCAAACAGTTTACAACAACTGATGGAACTGTAGTGCCCTCTGTTGGACAACATTGTAAACAAAAATCACAGTTTCTTCATAAAAACATATATATAAGTATATATTACAGACAAGCACATATAGTCTAACCATCTACTAGCACATATAGTCTAACCATCTACTGTTAACAAACACAAGCAGCATATCATTTTAACACACAGAATTAATAATACATGTGCAAAGGGTTCGTACAAAGCCGTGTTGTGATCAACCACAGGTGAATCTTAGGTTAATTTGTGGACTTTAACTGATGTGGATTAAAATGCAACAGCATACTGATTCATCTCACAAAATGGCATTTCACCTTCATTTTGAGTTCTCTGATAAGGAACATCTCCCAGGATGCCTTGCGTTTATGGGACCTTTGGTGCACTGTAAAGACCTGGGGCCTCATGTATCAACGTTATGTACGCACAAAAACATTGCGTACGCTGTTTTTCCTGCTGCTTACTTGTGCAATAATAATATGTTGAAGTCTGTATGTTTTTTAAGATTGTATATTTTCTTAAGTCTATATATTCTGCTATTTCCACTATTTTTATATATACATATATACCGAATTTCCCTCCGGAGATCAATAAGCTACTTGTGATTCTGATTATGGAGCGCACACATTTTTCACAGTTAACCTGCTTTAATTACTGTGTCAAAGTGCCGATCGCCGACCGTTTCCCCTTTGGTTTAACATGGAGATGTTAACGCTGCAGGTCACAGAGATCCATGACGCACAGATCCCTCTCCTCGGATAAAAAATGTGTCGGAAATCCTTTCAGAATAAGTCAGGTGTGGTGCATGTTTGATCCCTTATGTGATGTTTAATTGGGACAACAAGTTAAGTGTGGCTATAAACTGATGCGTAAAAATGATTTTGGCAGCTTTACGCACTGGCAGCTCTAACGGCTCTGACTTCATCCAATAACGGTGGCGTTTAGAAGGAGCGTGTGTGGAGGGACCTTCTGTCATGGTGCAGCTCTCTGATCCGGCTGGTTAACAGCCACAGTGACATCTTGTTGCTGATCCCAGAGCTGAGGCACTAAAAAGCTAATTTTCCTGCCTCCACCCCGGAGATCACCACGTCCACCTCGCGCGCAGTGGCAGTAAGTTGATTTGTATTTGTATTCATTTTGGGGAGGAGCCGGGGCGTGGCTGGTGGCTCGTGCATGTGCGCTCAGTTCCACGCTGGTTGGGATGTATCAAGGAAAGGTGCTGAACCTGGTGTAGGAACAGATTGATACATGTGGAGGTGAGTTTGCGTACGTACTTTCCTAGTTTCGGGAGTACGCCATCTTTCAGTATGAAAGCTACGCACTCTTTGATACATGAGGCCCCTGACCTCCATCCTCCTCAGGAGGGGACACCAGAGGCCTAATTTGCAAGACGCCAAATTATTGAAACTCAACCTGAAATCAAACATCCTTCCAGGCCCTCCATCGAAAAGGACGTAGCTTCATCATTCGGAGCTGTATGTTAATCTTGCTTTATACAGACAGTCAGTCTTATATGCAGCTAACTGTACTAACCTTTGATTTGTTCACACAGATTTACACAGAATAAACTTCAAATTGGCTTTTAACAAAACACAACTTTGTAGAAGGTGCAGAGCAGCACATGGCCAAAAGCCCAGGCCATCCCTTCACAGCAGGATTATGACTTTTTGTGTGACAAGACACACAGACATGCACACACACACACGCACGCACGCACACACAGTATTCCTATCTCACATCACTTCCCAGATAGATCCCAGATTTGTTTTCATACAACCCCGTCAGAGTGGTTTAACCTTGCAGGACTGGGTTGGTGGCCATTCTGTGGGCTGGTTGTCACATGTAAAGGAATTTGTTCCTGTTTCTCGCTGGTGGGAACACTTCTTTCCTGCATTTTTTTCCTTCAAACAAAAAGAAAATAGAATTCATTTGTAAAATCCATCAAAGTGAACAGTATAAAATGATATATTCAGTGGTGGAAAGTGAAAGAAGTACAGTCAAGTAAAATAATCTAATAATATTATATTTGATGCAACAATGACAGAGACTGCTGCATGTTTAGAACTTATAACATCAGTCTTAAATAAATAAATAATGTTGAATACTTACACATTATCCTTCTGTGAGGGGTACTCACATCTGTCACTCATTCAGTGTGGATCCGTGATCAACTCAGTGCCACGTGTGTGTGTGTGTGTGTGTGTGTGTGTGTGTGTGTGTGTTTATAACGGCTACTTTATGCCCACTGAGTTTGTTTGCAGTGGTTTACTTTGTCCCTCCTCATTATTGAAGCTTATTTATTGAAAGGAGCTTGTTATTTTTTTTCATATTGCCTCATTTAGATATTTCCTCCTGTCCCATCCAGTCGCTTGTGATTTTTGTGGTTCTCCCTCTGGATAACTTTAAGATACCCCGAGTCTGCAACTGTGTCCCATATCTCACTTACCTGACACCTTCAGTCCATTTTCTTGCTAATACTTGTGTACGAAAGTAAGATTTGAGTATTTTTAAACTGTGGTGTGTGTGTATATGTACCTGTATGTAGAACACACATAATCACTACAAACATACACAATAAATAATTAGCAGGTGAAAGCAGAGTGTTTTCTTACCTTCTGTAGTAAACCACGAGGAAGCCTCCCAATAACAGCAAACCTACTCCTGCTACTCCAACCACCACACCGACAACAATGCCTGTGACAGACGTTTGACTCCCTGAAATAGAAAAAGTGTCAGTGAATTAACTTCATCCTCTTTGCCCTCCATTTGTGCCCCATGTGCTCTACACCGAGCACAAAAATATAAGACAAAGAATCCCCACATACACCAAACTATCAGAGCCCGACTATCACCTTATAATAAGCTGCCTCTTTGTGGTCCAAATACTGAAGCAGTTATTTTCTGGTAAAACTTTAAATCACAGTTTTTGAAGAAATCATTTAATTGTAATCGATGACTTTTCAAATGCAACCTTCCCAACACTTTCACCACCTTAGTGATGTCTGAGAAACATCCTGGAAACTAGTAAAACAACAGTTAGTCTGGTGGAAAAAGTTGCCAAACACTGACTGTCAAATAACAGTAAACAACCATGATTTACAGATCATTTCTAGAAAAATACAGATAATGTACACTAAATATATGTATATAAAAACTTTTTTTTTTTTATTATAACGGTAAGGGTTTGGCACATAGACTGTATATGAATAATGGCAACTTTTGCTGAAAGACATTTTATTTATTTTTTTATTTATTTTTACATTCAATGTAAAGTTTTACTGTAGGAAAACCGAAAGTTACCTATATTTTAAATTCAGCAATATAATGTTTAATTTATTTTTTGTTTATATAGAATTCACTGTAATTTAACATTCAAGACCAAGCATTTGAATGATACTGTAAAAAAAATCTGTAATATTGCCTTCTAATAATTTACAGATGTTAACCCCCGTTTTATGGTTTATATATGTGTAGTAAAAGTAAAAGCAGTTACAATAGCAGTTACTAACTAGAAAATTTCAACTGCAGCAGCTCCTCCTGTGACATTTGACACCACTGAGAGAGAGAAAAACAGAAAAAAGTGCCAAACAGTAGCTACTGTTTGGCACTCTTTTCTGTTTTTCTCTCTCTATCATTGATCCAACTTCACTTTGAGCTTCCTGACTTCTTCCTGAACGTCTACATATGTGTTTCTATGTGTAAATTATTTTAAATTATATATATTTAAATTATTTACTTGTCTTAAAGAAAGGGACTGTCTTATTGTTCCCGCGAGTGCTGATGGTGCAGCTGTAGTCCAGATCTTTATCTGAAACTATCAGAGAACTGTGGATGTTGAAGAGCTTCTGTTCAGTCTGATGGACTGTGGTTTTGGTCTGGAGGGTCACGTTGGATGGAGGGTTGGTGGTCCAGGTGAGCTGAGGCTCAGGGTAGATCCCCTCTGAGCTGCAGGTGATCCTGTTTTCTACCTGCTGAATGTTGATTTTAAGGACTGGAGCTGCAAGAAACAGAGGATTTTGATGCAACGCACACATGAATACACTGATTTTTTGTTGTTGTGTGTTTCTCATACCGTTCACTTTCAAGTTGATTAATGACTCATTGTTTCCCTTGTTGGTGCTGGTGAAACACTTGTATATACCCTGGTCCTGAATCTTCACCCCTGTCACCTGGAGCGAGGCGTTTCCCTCAGAGATCAGATCTCCGAACAGTGACGTCCTGTTTTCGAAGCATTTGTCCTGGTCTTTCAGCTGGTCTTGGTTCTTGGAGTAGAAGTGGACAGGTTTGTCTGGCACCTTTACCCAGCGGATGATCACATCAGTGTCACCCTGGAAGCTGCACGGTAAGATGCAGATCCCCATGACATCACAGGACACCTCAGCATCTGCAACACATCAGGAACAGAGACGTATCTTTATAACAGATTCAGTGGTGTGGGGTCCATATAATGTGAAATGATTTAACTGAGATCCAAACGACCAAAAAGAAAGAGACACAAAACAACCCTGAAGAGATGTGAATTGACCAAAAATAGATCTAAAATGATCAAAAAAACTAAAAGAGACACATAATTACGTCTTTTGGTTCGGGTCTGGGGGTCTTGATCCTTTATAGGAGGTTTGGTCTTTGTGTCCAGGGGACGGTTGTCTCCATGGTGTATTATGTTGACCTCTTTTTAAGTCTTTCAGGGGAAAGTATATTTTTGTTTTGTGAAGCTATAATAAATTGCATTAACCTTCGGAAACTGTTGACATTTCATTTGCACACAAATGTGGAAATGTGTCGATTCCCAGTGAAAACACAGGAAACCTCAGCACCTGTAAGACATCAGGTACAAGCTGCATCAATTTATTCTGATAAACAGATTCAGGGGTGGGTTGCTTTATTATGGATCCCACTGCAGTTCTGAACAGGACCCGCCCTGCGATGCCAAGAGTTTGGGGCCATGTTTTCTATTTAAATAAATGCTTCTACATAAATAATTTGGCATAATAATTGTAAAAAACACAACATGCCTACTCTACATTTACATAGGTCTAATATATTGTTAAAACGTGAAAAAGATATTATTGTTATAACAATAAACTGGGGCAGCGAACCATCTAGGGGGGGTCCGGGGGCATGCCCCACCGGAGAATTTTTTTTCCATAAAAGCCCAAATTTGGTGTCTCTCACACATTATAATGCCACTATTCCATCACATACACTGATCCTAATCATTGCATATTTTAAGAATTATTTTAATAGAGAATAAGGGTTATTTTATGTTTTTATTGAAGGCATCTTATTTTGACAGTCTTCTTGTAAATGATGTGGTGTATTCTGTTAACAGTGTTAACTGTGCACATATTTTGAAAGCTGCAGATTAGTTTTTTGTGACTAACACAAGGTTGGTAGTATTTGGAGGGCGGCTGTGGCTCAGTTGGTAGAGCGGTCGCCCATTGATCTGTCGGTGGTTTGATTCCTGACCATGGCGGTCTACATGTCGACATGACACGGAGCGATCATGTGGGGCGGAAGACAGGTAAGCACGTTGCTGTGGTTCTGTCAGACAGAGAGGGGCGGGATCTGACTTTTTGAGACAGTTTGACTTTTCAGTCAGTCAAAACCCTGCAACGTCAACACAAAGCAAAATAACTTTATATTATGAAAAGTGTAAATACACTTTCAGTGTACTGTGACGTGAGCGCAGCACATGAGACTATAGCGGGCCGCCCCAGTCTAGGTTATTAATGGGACCCTGTGGACCATTTCCGATTGACAGTGTGTAATGCACCCATAAAGTGTTACGACCTCATTGTGATTTTAAATCCTTACTATAGGCTATATCTGCGTACATACACACTTTACCTACCTCCATTGGCAGTAGTCAAAATCACCGGAAAACTCCCGACCAGCAACCAAAAGGACCACAACATTTCCTGACTTCTTCCTGAACTTCCAGAATTCGGGAAAGTTGGAAAGATATTCACACATTCGTTGTTCCCGTGTCAATAAGTGATCAGAGGAACATTGTTTTCAGAGAAACAACACGTCTATCCGAATAAAGTTAGGGAAGCGACTACCTGTCTTCTCAATTCGGGGCGGAGCACTAACCTGCGCATTAAACCTACACCTACTCCACTCAATCCTCTACACACAGTTTTCCCGCTGCTCTTTGCTGAGCACAAAGCTCTCCTATTGGCTTTAGACCATCATGTGACGGCGTACAGGTCTCCTATTGGACACACCGATGGGCTCAATGGAAAGTTTTAAGTGTCCCGGTTTGGTTCGGCGGCATTCTCCGTGTCTTATTTATATCCAGTCTATGGTCTGAGCCGAAGTGCCTGAAGCTGCATTCTACCGAAAATTCCAGTTAAATACACCATGAGTCTCTATCATAAAGAGAAGAGGGCAAAACAAACACACATCAATACACTTCTTCTTTTTAGATCTACAACAGGGGAAAAAGCCTTTGCTGCTGAGTATTTCTAGTATAAAGCCTTATGTTTGGAAACAGGCCACCCAGACTCAGTATTAGTTACCTCCTGAAGAACTAAATAATATTTTAAAAAATAATTGTTATTATGAATTACAGGGAGAGTCTTATCCATGTGATGGTGAGCAGCAGCATCATGAAGGTAAACTGTTTCACCTGGTCTGTAGTCCTGGGTTGGGGCATCAAGGATGTGCTCATTTAACCTGCAGTTTGGGTGGAAAGTTACTAAAATATCAACAAAAATTAGACTTACAGTGGAGCACTTTATTTGACTGATAAAATAAAAATTGCTCAGCCTTTCAGCACATATAAAAACATTTCAAACCCACGTGGATGAAAGCAACACAACATGATCTTTACTATTCAATTAAATAAACAAGACAAAAGCAAACAACTCAAAATAGATTTTTATATAACTTAAAAAAACAACAACACAATACAAAAATAGCAACGAAAAACACCAAAAAACTACACAGACATGAAATCACAGCTGCAGCAGGTGAGGTGTTGCCAGGTAGTTTTTCCAGTGAACAAACCTGGCAACCTACAAAAAACAACAAAACTGGACTTCTGATATGACTGATTGGCAAAAATAGCTGCTGTTGAAATCTCTTTTTCCTTTGATTTAAAAAAAAAAAAAAACATTTCTGCAAATCGCTGCAAATACACCCAAGACATTATTGAAAAGTCTCCAAATGAAAATGAGATTCATTGAAAATGTACTTCAACTTATTATTAAAATATTCTTAAAATTAGCAAATGTGGAAACAAACAATTAGACAAAATTATCTGAATTTTAACAGACAGTGAATTTATATAATCAACACATTTTACTTTGAAAACCATGTATCTGAATTGATCTGAATGCATCCCTTTAAAATCAAAATATGGCATTTTTCACTATTCATAACTTCTGGTTTTTAAAAAAATGTAGTTTCAGAATTTCATTGAATTCGAACAACCTGAATCTACTGTATTTTTTGGAAATTTTTATTTTTGTAATTTTAAATGTTCTGAATTTATGAACAATTAAATGGTTCTCAAAGGTATGCATTTATATCATTTTTTTTTTTTAACCATTTTGGTGAATTAAGTTTTCACTGTGTTTTGGCATAAAAATCTGTTTGTTTGTTTTTATCAATTTGCCAACTTTTCTCACTTTAACCTACTCAAATTTAACCTTTTTTCCCCCTCACTTCTGATGTTTTCAATTTTAAAATGTGTGACTGACTCTAAATGGCACACTGATCCTTTAAAGCTCCTGGAAACAAAATATAAAGACGAACAGACTAAATAATTCAAGAAGCCTTTTTAATACTCGCATACAAACAAATTACACAAATAAACTCAATAAAAACACAAAACTGTTTGTACAAAAACATACATCATGTTAAACCCAAAGCTGATTGAGAAAACATATTTTTTAGCTGCAAAAATATTCAGTGTTTGACCCAAAATACCTTTAATTTTAACTCCAATTTATCTGACTTTTTACAGGAAACCAGAGCTGCCTTTCTCCCAGTCGTCTCTCACAGTGAGTCTACTTTTACTCGTCATATTTCTTTACCATTTAACATCTATATTGTTTTAAATGGTACCTTTTCATGCATTATAACTGTTTTCTTTCTGCTGCATTTTAAGCAGACAGTGTGTGCACTCATCTGTAGTGTGTGACGGCTCTGTTTGTCTCTTTTCTGTTGTAACGATGTTCATGCTGCCTGTGAAAGTGATTTTAATCTCAATGAGTCTTTACCTGGTTAAAGAAAAGAAAAAGCAGTGCAGTGCAGAGCCTCACAGTGTTGGTGTTAAGAACCAAACATAGAGGGCGTTGTTTCTTCAAGTTTATATTCTCAGTGCAGCAAAGAAGAGCATCAAGTGTAACTTCATCCTTAAATCTCCAGTGGAGAAGTCTGGCTGTTTGGTCACAGTGTGACACTAGTCTTCATGTTAACGGATCAGTGGGATGGTCGGGGTCTTCATCTTGGTCCATCCCATTTTGTCTCCCTCCTCTCAATGATTCTATCTCAGGTGATCTGCAAACAAAAATGAATAAATCTCAGTGCTGAAACGCATCAAGCTCAAACACAAAATAACCTCTTTTGTCTTTGTCTTAAGTATAAATCATCATCACAACTGTCTCGGCTTATTTCGGCCTTCTTTTTATCTGAGATAAGTTGATTTTGTAACAGATTGTTGCAGAATACAACAGAGGTTAATTGTTGCATCATTGCAGAATATACTTACTCAGCATTTTGTCCATCAGCTGGCGCGTTTGCTGCTGCTCCTCCCTGAGCTGTCGGCCTCATGCAGCTTATATTTCCACGTCGATACAGACAGAATACCACCAGGCCAGTAACAACCAAAATGGATACAATCACCCCAATTGCAATTGCTGCACTTGTCTGCATTAGTGCAGCATTTGAACTGTCTGAGACAGGAAAAGCGTTAGTTAGTTGATGTAACTTACTACAAAGCAAACATCCCTTATCTCTGGACTTTGATCTTACCTTCTATAATCTTTAGAACAGTGTTGGTGACGTTTGTCTCCTCATCATCACTGAGCTCACAGGTGTATGTTCCCTCCTGATCTGAAGTTAAGTCCTGCAGTGTGAGGCTGCCTGACTCAGACACACTCTTCACCTGCTGCCTCCACTCCTCTGAGACTGTGTAGGGGACGTTGGCTCTGGTCTGGTTCAGGATGATCTGACTGTGGTTGAACCTCCAGATGAGGAATGTTAGTGGTGTGTTGATGGACGTGCAGGAGATTGTTGTTTTAGTGTTTGAAACATTGATGGAAACTGAAATTATATGACACACATATGAAAATAAGTGGTAAATTATCTTGTGTTTGTGATCAGATTTAATCAGACTTCACAGAAACACTTACTTGTCTTAAACAAAGTGGCTCTCCTCTTGTTCCTGCGAGTGCTGACGGTGCAGCTGTAGTCCAGATCTTTACCTGAAACTATCAGAGAACTGTAGATGTTGTAGAGCTGCTGTTCAGTCTGATGGACTGTGGTTTTGGTCTGGAGGGTCACGTTGGATGGAGGGTTGGTGGTCCAGGTGAGCTGAGGCTCAGGGTAGATCCCCTCTGAGCTGCAGGTGATCCTGGTTTCTACCTGCTGAATGTTGACTTTAGAGACCAGAGCTGCAAAAACAGAGGACTGTCATGCCATGCACGGATTAAAAAACAAATTATTTCAACCAACCAGTTCCTGTGCTGTGTGTTTCTCATACCGTTCACTTTTAAGTTGATAAATGACTCCTTGTTTCCTCTGAGGGTGCTGGTGTAGCACTTGTATCTGCCCTGGTCCTGAATCTTCACTCCTGTCAGCTGGAGCGAGGCGTTTCCTCCTGAGATCTGATCTCTGAACAGTGACGTCCTGTCTCTGAAGCGTTTGTCCTGGTGTGCCAGCCGGTCTTGGTTGCTGTAGTAGGAGTGGACAGGTTTGTCTGGCACCTGAAACCAGTGGATGATCACCTCATCGCTTATCTGGAAGCTGCACGGTAAGATGCAGATCTCCATGAAATCACAGGACACCTCAGCATCTGCAACACAGGAACAGAGACATAACTTTATAACAGATTCAGTGGTGGGGTCCAAAAAAAGTGAAATGATTGAAAAGAGATGCAAAATGGGCAAAAAGAAGTCTAAGAGGTCTGGGTGTCTTGCTCCTTTCTAGGAGGTTTGGGTTTGCCAGAGCCCTGTACTCCGAAGCAAGTCCAACATACCCTGGATATCTTTTCGTTGTCTCACTTCACTAAGCATCACAACTGTAATCTCGGATAAGTGGTATCATGAAGGTGGTTATGAGCTTTCTTAGATAACCCAGGCTTTCCTCTTCAGGCTCTGTTTGAGTCACGTAAAGGGGGCGTTGCGAGCGTCAGTTGACCTAACTATCGGGTTCGGCCCACTTCCACATGATGAATTCTGGCAGAAAATAACAAGTGTGAATTCATGTGTTAATATTTTAATTTAACCACTCCATGCACTCACTGTTACACTGTAAACTGACATTTAAACATTAAAATCATGAGGTGGATTTAGATCTGAAACTGTCCCATAATGAAGGATACATCCAAATATATATACATATTTGCCCACTTCAAGAATAAATGATTTTAAGGCCTATTATCTTAGACAAACAGGCAAACAATAGACATTTTCAAATCAGTGTTCTATAAGATGTTATACTGGCAGTTTAAAACTGGCATCAGCAAATTATTATAAAGCATAAAACATAATGTGATGTTATGTTTTAACGGAATTACACAGCATTTAATAAGCAGGTAAAGTATTAATCTCTGCTATCTTATTTTACAGGAGAGCAATTTCGGAGACTGTTGGTAAATGTCCAGAAAACTACAAACTGCACTGAGTAGCTTAGTGAGAAACATCAACCAGTAACTCTACTGTAGCTTTGTTACATACAGTAACTTTACTGTAACTCTAACTATGTTACACAGTAACTACTGTAATGGTAACTATGTTACATACAGTAACTTTACTGTAACTGTAACTATGTTACATACAGTAGCTCTACTGTAACTGTAGCTATGTTACATACAGTAGCTCTACTGTAACTGTAACTATGTTACATACAGTAACTCTTCTGTAACTGTAGCTATGTTACATACAGTAGCTCTACTGTAACTGTAACTATGTTACATACAGTAACTCTTCTGTAACTGTAGCTATGTTACATACAGTAGCTCTTCTGTAACTGTAGCTATGTTACATACAGTAGCTCTACTTTAACTGTAGCTATGTTACATACAGTAACTCTTCTGTAACTGTAGCTATGTTACATACAGTAGCTCTACTGTAACTGTAACTATGTTACATACAGTAACTCTTCTGTAACTGTAGCTATGTTACATACAGTAGCTCTTCTGTAACTGTAGCTATGTTACATACAGTAGCTCTACTGTAACTGTAGCTATGTTACATACAGTAGCTCTACTGTAACTGTAACTATGTTACATACAGTAGCTCTTCTGTAACTGTAACTATGTTACATACAGTAACTCTTCTGTAACTGTAGCTATGTTACATACAGTAGCTCTACTGTAACTGTAGCTATGTTACATACAGTAACTCTTCTGTAACTGTAGCTATGTTACATAAAGTATATCTATCTATCTATCTATCTATCTATCTATCTATCTATCTATCTATCTATCTACTGTAACTGTAGCTATGTTACATACAGTAGCTCTTCTGTAACTGTAGCTATGTTACATACAGTAGCTCTACTGTAACTGTAGCTATGTTACATAAAGTATATCTATCTATCTATCTATCTATCTATCTATCTATCTATCTATCTATCTATCTATCTATCTATCTATCTATCTATCTACTGTAACTGTAGCTATGTTACATACAGTAGCTCTTCTGTAACTGTAGCTATGTTACATACAGTAGCTCTACTGTAACTGTAGCTGCACGGCTCCATTTGGTGACATTAATATAACGTTACGACTCAACACATTTTCATTTATATCTAATTCTCCTTACTGAGAATTTGTATGGACCAGATTGACTATTGACATGTGTGAGATGCTGTTTCTGCTGCTTTCTAGACTATTTCAAGCTGAAAACTCAGAACATAACCTGGTCCCGACCAGGTTAGCTTCACAGCATGAGTTACCATGGTGATCTAGCCAGATCAA
The DNA here is from genome assembly GCF_030273125.1 of Centropristis striata. NCBI lineage: Eukaryota > Metazoa > Chordata > Actinopteri > Perciformes > Serranidae > Centropristis > Centropristis striata. The sequence goes on from NC_081539.1 coordinate 5,959,208, forward strand.
AAGAGAACCACCTTCGTGAAACTGAAAACCCAGGGTTAAACCACAAGTTACCTCGCTAACCCTCAAATCCACTGTTTTGACCACATAAACGTGATGATTTCTGTAAATTAGAGCTTTATTTTGTCTTCAGAGGAAAGTTTATTTTTGTTTTGTGAAACTTTAATAAATGGCATTAATCCTTGGAAACTGTGGACATTCAATCTGTATTAGATCACTCATTTTGGTAAAGTGAACACAAATTATGACCAAGTCTTTTGTTCCCGAGTCACTAAAGTAATTTGGGCTAATGCCATATTACTGCTCTAATTACTTCCATTACATTTGTGTGTATTTATCCCTCTGGGATGTTTCACCCTTTTGTTTATTGAATACCCGGCCCACCGCAACCGCTTCCCCTAGAGCAGGGATGGGCAACTGGAGGCCCGGGGGCCACATACGGCCCGCACCCTCACTTGAAGTGGCCCTCAGTACAATTACATGCATTTGCATGCCTATTTAAAATTGCAGTTTCATCATATCTGGTTCAGTGCACAGTCCTATATTATTATTTTTTGTATTGTTGTATAGGCCTACTGTATTAATAGTGTGTGGTTGTCACAAAATCCCACGGCACACCTGGGCTTATCTCACAGTGTGCTGCGGCACACCGGTTAGGAGACACTGCTAGACACATGGACTTAATTTTGGGCGGGGACATAGAGGACATGTCCCCTGCACTTTGTCAAACAGTCGTTTTTGTGCCCTGCAGTTTTTACTGTCCGAAAGGGAAGGCACTAGGACCAAGCGGAAAACGACCGCCATCAGGTTGTAAACAGCGGCAGGACTTGAACGCCGCTCTGCTGGTTGCCATGGAGACAGCAGTTCCTGTTAATCTGCCGCTGTAAATATCAGTTAATCATTTAATTTATCGTTTGAATACCTTGTGGTGTGTGTGTGTGTGTGTGTGTGTGTGTGTGTGTGTGTGTGTGTGTGTGTGTGTGTGTGTGTGTGGTAATTAGGCGCTGCCAGGGTGTCTAAAAGAAGGAAAGTGGACATAAGAGACTTTAGAAGTCAAAGTGTAAGTTACTCAAACTCAACTAACTTTAGAACCTCAACAATGCAGAGATTTTAAAAAAGCTTAATATTTAATGCCAAAGAGATACACTTTTGATTTTTTTTAGGCTATTCATTATTTTAATGTGTTGAAAGGCAGTTTAAAAAACACCAACAATGAAAGATTTAGGGGAAAAAACAATAAAACCTCAGATTATAAATGTGATTTTATACATCCACACTCATGGTAATTGTGAAACTAAGTTTTTTCTTCTATAACCTTATCATCAAAAATGATGATTGTTACACCGCAAATTGTCACAATACGGAAGCGTATTGTTGCTGCCACCCTTATAAAAAAAATATATCCTCCATTTATCTCGTTATAACGAGATACTATCACGTTATTTCGAGATAATGATAGTTTCTCGTTATAACGAGATAAATGGAGGATATTTTTTATAAGGGTGGCAGCAATACGCTTCCGTATCACAATGTTCATGTCATGCATCAATATATTTTTGTCAGGTTACGGATAGTAAAGATGCAGAAGGAGATACAGGAGGAGAGGCTGAAGGAGATGGAGGAGGAGAAGCTGGAGGAGATGGAGGAGAAGAGGCTGAAGGACATGGAGGAGGAGAAGCTGGAGGAGATGGAGGAGAAGAGGCTGAAGGAGATGGAGGAGGAGAAGCTGGAGGAGAAGAGGCTTGAGGGACACAGGTGAGGTTGAAAGAATAAACATGAGATTAAACATTGTGACATGAGCTGGGTCAAGAACTCAGTCGGGAGGGAGTGACTTTTAGAATAAAAGAATAAATGTGTTGTTTGTTTATGGCACAGCAAGACACTGTTACCCCTGGAACTCTTCCGTTTCCTCTATTTTCTTATTCCACTAAAACTGGACTGCGCACTTAACTACTCAATGATCAAACAATAGATTCAGCATGTGCTTAGGCCTACTCTCGTTTCTGGGCCTGAGACAGGATAAAATAATATGTAATGCAGCCATAAAGACAAAGTGTTTCGACTTTATTGTGATTTTAAGTCCTTATTGTTGGCTTTATCTGCGTACATACACACTTTACCTACCTCCCTTGGCAGGAGTAAAAATCACCAGGAAAACCCCCCACCACCAGACACGAAGCAAAATAGATCCACAACATTTTCTCATTTCTTCCTGAACTTCCAGAATTTGGGAAAGTTGGAAATATATTCACAGATTCGTTATTCCTGTGTCAAAAAGACACCAGATAAATAACACGTCTATCCGAATAAAGCTAGGTAAAAGGGAAGCTACAACTTGATATTTATCAATTCCATCCATCTATGGAGCACCACCCCTTCAACCGACTCCTCTGCTCACCAGGTGTTGGTTGCAGCTGCTCTTCCTGCACAGAGATCATCTACAAAGTGCAATACCGAAGAGAGACACTACAAAAATAATCAATAAGGTTACCATGTAAAGGTGAAGGGTTAAAAAATACATCCACACATTAATCCATCTCTGCTGGTTTTACTACAACAAAATCTGTTTTTATGTGAAATATTTTTAGACATAAAATATGTAATAACTACACTATTGAAGGTTAGTTAGAAGTAGGCGTAATTTATGGAGGGGATGGGACCAATAATCTAAACCAGCCACCACAACCCACCCAATATGATACCATAATTATTGATAATGAATGTTAAATATTATAAACACAACAATGTGGTAGATGTTCTAAATTTAGCAGTAAAACATAGTGACGTTTGTCTGCACCCCCTCCCGCTCTGAGATTTGGTTTTGCCCACCTCATAAACGGAGCCGATGGACCAAAGGTCACTTTATCTGCCAAATGTCGTCTATATACATGGAGATGATTGTTTCCGTGACTGTGTATGATCACTACTATTGACAGTATCAGCTGTAAATCCTAATAAATAATGTATAAACAGCCATTTATGCTTTTAACACAAACTGAGAGCAGTAAATGTGATTGAGATGAAGGAGAACCCACCTAATTTCACATTGAATCTTCCAGCTTTAGGATGATGTGCACCACTTCTATATGACATCTACCGCTGACCTGCTGTCTCCCCCTGACTACCTTTTTTATTTGCAGGAATGTTTAAAAAGTTTGCATAAATAGAATAATGTTTGGATAGTGAGGGTGTGTGGAAAGTGAAAACATGCAAAAACATTCATTTCTTTTATTTTATTATGTGCATTAAAGCTTTGTGTTAGTAGTTAAGTGTTTAACTGTACATTTTACTAGAATAAATGACAAATACTGTTCAGTGACTCTTTCATGATCAGAGTCTCAAATAACTGATGGAGCTGTAGCGCCCTCTGCTGGACAAAACTGCAAACAACAAATAATTTATAAAAAAAACAACACTGCACAGTATACATTACAGACATATAAATACAGTCTATTTGATCTGTTGAACATGTTATTAGGACACAAGTAACAAACTGTAGTGAAAGTTTGCTTATAACCATTGACATGATGACCTACAGCTGGTAAAATAAACACTGTCTACATATGTTAATTGCTTTGGTTAAACAGCAATTCTCTAAGCTTTTGGTAACTTTTTCATTATTGCATTAATGAACAATATATTCATTGTTTTGGGACTTTTCACACTCAATGACAGACAAGACACAAACTTTCAGCAAGAGTAACTATAACAACAACAAACAGGACAAACCAATAAGAAATAAATGGATAAAGTAATAAACAACAGTGAGCACCAGCAATCAGTCACATTCATTTTACAAGGAATTTAAAGGCAAACCACCGGTGAACGCCGACTCTGGCTCCGTTTTGTGTAACACTTAATTTCTGCATATATTGTTTGTGTGACATCTATTATTGACCTGCTATCTCCCCCTAAAACACACAAAATAAGAATGTGATGGAGTAGAGTTTAATAGGTTATTAAGTCCTCGAAACTTTGAGAGACAACATTTTTAGCAGCTACTCTCAGTAACCACTTTATAAGGCACACCTGCACAATACAACAGCATCTCTATGTTTTCTTCTTTTACAAAGCTTAGACGTCTAAATGTTTGGTTTACACTGTCAGAAAGATAATACTACTTTGTTAACACTGTTGAGGTCCTAGTGGGTGGTGCTGTCAATTACATTTTATTTCCAGCTTGTGATATCTAGTTTTCCCGAGAGAGAAGAGTTATTTCCTTAAGTGTACACCCTTTGTTTATTCGAAAATGTACGATTCACCGTGGGCGAATTTTATAATACAAATTAACGCAGCAAAGAAAGAGATATCAGGCGATATGTTACATGTAACTGACGCTGCTCATTTCAACAATGTTGCTATTTTCACACCCAGCACCAACAATGTGTAAATAATAAATGTACTTGCACCAATCGGTGCACCCATGACTGTGATGGGGGTAAAATGAGAAGTTGTCTTAATGCAGCAGAAAGTAATTGTACCACTGAACAACAGAAATCCGGTCTAAAGTCAATGTTGCAGAATTTTCCTGCTGATGATTGAGATCCACCAAGTGTGTCGACACTTTTCAAATTGACGGATTCTGTTTATTTTATTTGGAGGTCTGGCTGCATGATGGATACGGCACGGCGAGTTTCATTTATTTATAAGGACATTGTGCATTCATTTTTTTGGACAAGACAGGACAGGCGAGAGAGAGAAAAGGTTAAACGATTAGAGGTAGGGGCAAAAATCAATACAGCAGAGTATCGTGATATTCTGCGTGGCAATTTTATATCGATTCATGGCTGCCAAGTATCGATATTGTCAGTATTTTTCGCCGTTTTTGCGTTGACTTTTAAGAATATACTGGATATATTGGTGTTATGTGCGTCAATATATCGAGTCGGGTAGTTGTCAAATAAAGCTGCAAAGTTCAGCTTTTTTTATGTTTCATTCAAAAAACTTGAGAGCAGTGATGCTTGTTGTTTTTGAATGTTTGATAAAATGCTGCAGTTGTTGTCGTCCAACATGTTTGATATCAGTTCAGTTCAGTCTGACTGAATACAGTCTGTGGGTTTGACTCTCATTGTGGAGAAATAAAAAGACTGAAGTGAGATGAATAGACTGAGAATTTTCTCTTATTGGACAAAACAATTCTTGATTGAATTTAGTTTTGTGGACACGAAATTAAGTTAAACAGTTAAATCCTAATATATTGTATCATAATACTCACCATATCGCAAAATGCATAGTATCAGGATAAAAATTGTATCGTGGGACCGATACGCTGATTTAACTCACAGCTGCACAAGTCGAGGACTTTCCTTGTGCATGGCGGGCACGCTCTACCAGCTGAGCCTCCAGGGAGCAGCAGACATGCATTATAATCAGTAACATTTCTGTTAAAGTGCCAGCTGGCTAATTTTCAAGTGCAGTCCTTTGGCGAGAAGTCAGACACCAGTCAGGTGATGGTTGAACGACGCACCATAAAGAGTTGACTGACAACTTTCCACAGCTAAATTTTACATCAACACAACTCAACCTCAAGTTCATGCACATGAAGTCCGTCCAGTGCAATCAGCCAATCAGGCTAAAAAAACCCCTGAAAAACTAGGCAGCACGGATTAAAGATTTTGTTACTGCATTGCACATTTTTGCGTCAAACGTTTCCAAAAACATATTTTAGGGCGCTTTGACAACCCAGAGTTTAGTCCATTTCAGCTGAACTCTGGTGTGGCTAAATGCTTGTTATGGTTTGTTTGGTTGCTTGTGAACGCTCCAATCGTACTCTGGTGTGGACCAAAACAACCGGTCAGACCACCCGCAAGAGGGGGTCTCGATTGGAAACATGTTACGAACACATACACGAGATGCTGAATAAAGTCCACAAAAACAATGACGTTTATAAAATAATTTGAGATCAACTGGAGGAGAAAGGATTCGTGCGTATGATCGATCAGTGCAGAGTCAAAGTAAAAGAAACTCTGTTTACATTTTCAACCACCAACTTTCCAACCAATAAGAGATCAGACTGTGAGTAGATTTCCCTCTGCCTTCTTATACACCTCTACGTTTCTTTTTTGGTCCACTTACATTTCTGCAATGTGAAAGCAAAACAAACCAAAAGTATCAATTTCACTCTGATTCGAAACCAAACAGACTTGGGTTGTCAAAGTGCCGTTAGTGACTTTTAGCTGTGAAACCTAAACCTCACCGCCTGGAGCAAACAGGACCACCACATTTTTCTGTTTTTTTTTTCTCTTTCTCTTTGTGGAATTGGTGGTTTTCCAACATTAAATGTTGTATCATGCAGATAAACCTACATTTAAGGCTCTGACACGCACTCAGTACGATGGCCGCTCTGTTTAATGCAACACACACACGTTTAGTGCTCGAACCTGGAGAGAGTGTGTGTGACTCTTCGGATGAGTAGAGTGACTTTGTTACTTCAAGCAAATTCAGCATAGTTCATGCTTCATAACTATGGCTACTTATGCAGGTAAACTAGTGAATTCTCAGCCTGATAGCAGCAACTTTTAGTATTTTCAGTAGATTTGATCTCACATGACTACCCAGGTGGAAGATTTGTTCTGGTCTTTAACGTAATTGAGGGTTCAATGTTCATGGGCCTTTTGTTCCTGTGAACAAAAAGAAAACAGAATTAATTAGTAAAATACATCAAAGTGAAACTCAACAAAAACGTTTATGTATGTGTCTTCAGTATAATATGATATATTCAGTAAGGTACTGTACTAAAGTACAATTCAGATTAACTTGGACTTACCTTGATCACTTTTTACACCATTATGTCGCTGGTTCGAATCCCGGTACTGACAGGTCTCCTTGCATGGTGTGTAAAAAAAGATGGGTTAAATGCAGAGGTTGAATTTCCCCATTGTGGGATTAATAAAGTACTCTTCTTCAAGACTGTAAATCTAAAATATATTGTATTAAACAGTCATTTAAACTAGTCAACAGTACCGGAATACATCTTACAGGTTTCTGCACATAATATAATAATATTATATTTGATGCAACAATGACACAGACTGCTGCATGATGACATTTTTTACATTAGTCGTAAGTCATAATTAATACATAATATTTACACATATTATCTTGTTGTTTATATTTCAATGTATTTTTTTCAAAGAACAGTTCTGGAGGCGGCAACAAAGCATTTCACTGCACAATGTCAAGATATTTAGAGAATGTAAAAATGAAAGAAACTTATTTTTCCTTCAGCAAATTTTCTTGGTAATACTTATAAACTAAGGTATGCTATTAAGTAGGAGAGTATTTAATAAACTCGTCTGTGTGTGTGTACCTGTCTGTGTAGAACACACTTAATCACTACAAACATACACAATAAATAATTAGCAGGTGAAGGCAGAGAGTGTTTCTTACCTTTTGCAGTAAACCACGAGGCCTCCCAATAACAGCAAACCTAGTACTCCAACCAACACACCGACAACGATGCCTGTGACACTCGTTTGGCTCCCTGAAATAGAAAAAGTGTCAGTTTTTGACGTCATGAGTTCCAACACTGGCAACAACTTATGGAAAGGGTCAAAACATCACCCAAAATCCTTCATCTTACCTTCTATAATCTTTAGAACAGTGTTGGTGACGTATGTCTCCTCATCATCACTGAGCTCACAGGTGTATGTTCCCTCCTGATCTGAAGTTAAGTCCTGCAGTGTGAGGCTGCCTGACTCAGACACACTCTTCACCTGCTGCCTCCACTCCTCTGAGACTGTGTAGGGGACGTTGGCTCTGGTCTGGTTCAGGATGATCTGACTGTGGTTGAACCTCCAGATGAGGAATGTTAGTGTTGTGTTGATGGACGGGCAGGAGATTGTTGTTTCAGTGTTTGAAACATTGATGGAAGCTTAAATTATATGACACAGAAATGAAAACAAGTTTATTGATTTTATTTGTTTTTAAATCTTTAAACGGTCTCGCCCCACTGTACCTCTCTGAGCTCCTCCACCCCTACGCTCCTGCTCGGTGCCTCAGGTCAGCTGATCTGCTGCTCCTGGAGGTACCGAGGTCTAAACGGAAGCTCAGAGGGGACAGATCTTTTTCTGTTGCAGCCCCCAAACTATGGAATGAGCTGCCTTTACACATCAGACAAGCCTCCTCACTGTCCATTTTTAAAACTCATCTTAAAACCTATTTTTATTCCTTGGCTTTTAACCATGCATGAGACTCTGCTCTTGTTTTAGTGTTTTATGGTCTGCTTTTATTTATTGTTTTTTTTTTATATTGTTTTAAAAAGCAATGAATCTATGTATTTTAGTGTTTATTCCTGTTTTATTTATTTTATTGTCTCTTGTTCTGTTTGTTTATGTACAGCACTTTGTTGCGGCTGTTGTTGTTTTAAAGTGCTTTACAAATAAAGTTGAGTTGAGTTGAGTTGAGATACAATATCTTGTGTTTGTGATCAGATTCTGGTTCCAGATTTAATCAGACTTCACAGAAACACTTACTTGGTTTAAACAAAGTGGCTCTCCTCTTGTTCCTGCGAGTGCTGACGGTGCAGCTGTAGTCCAGATCTTTATCTGAAACTATCAGAGAACTGTTGATGTTGTAGAGCTGCTGTTCAGTCTGATGGACTGTGGTTTTGGTCTGGAGGGTCACGTTGGATGGAGGGTTGGTGGTCCAGGTGAGCTGAGGCTCAGGGTAGATCCCCTCTGAGCTGCAGGTGATCCTGGTTTCTACCTGCTGAATGTCGACTTTACAGACCAGAGCTGCAAAAACAGAGGACTGTCATGCCATGCACGGATTAAAAAACAAATTATTTTAACAAACCAGTTCCTGTGCTGTGTGTTTCTCATACCGTCCACTTTCAAGTTGATAAATGACTCCTTGTTTCCTGTGAGGGTGCTGGTGTAGCACTTGTATCTGCTCTCATCCTGAATCTTCACTCCTGTCAGCTGGAGCGAGGCGTTTCCTCCTGAGATCTGATCTCTGAACAGTGACGTCCTGTCTCTGAAGCGTTTGTCCTGGTGTGCCAGCTGGTCTTGGTTGCTGTAGTAGGAGTGGACAGGTTTGTCTGGCACCTGAAACCAGTGGATGATCACATCAACGCCCTTGAAGCTGCACGGTAAGATGCAGCTCTCCATGAAATCACAGGAAACTTCTGTATCTGCAACACATCAGGAACAAGCAGCATCTCTTTTTTTTGGTAAATAGATTCAGTGATGGGGTCCATTTCAATATAAAATGAAACAACTAAGAAGAGTCACCAAACTAGACTTCCATTAAACCACAAAACAACCAGAAGAGATGCAAAATAATCCCAAAGGTGGTTTTATAGGAGGTTTGGGTCTTTGTGGGTCGTCTCCATGGCTGTAGGATAGTTGGAGTTACAAAAAAACAGCAACTAACTGCGTTCATCAGTGTATGAATGAAGTCCTGATTGTGGCAGGTGGCTGTGTTTAGGGTAGCCTTGGCCACCAGTGTATGAATGTGTGTGTGTGTGTGTGAGTGGGTGAATGAGCGCTGTTTGTAGTGTAAAGTGCTTAGAGTGGGTGCAAAGACTAGAAAAGCACTATATAAGTTCAATGCAATTTACCGTATTTCCTGATATACACTCATGGGAACAATAATTAGACCACCCTTTTTCTTCAATTTCTTGTTCATTTTAATTCCTGGTACAACTAAAGGTACATTTGTACCATTTTCCATGGTTTTCTTGATAATAACCAAAATCATTATCAAGAAAACCATGGAAAATGGCTAGATATCAGCTCCAAAACTAAACTCTTATGAGCTATTTTTGTTGTTATTATTATATTTGTCCAAACAAATGTACCTTTAGTTGTACCAGGCATTAACATTTACTAAACTATAAGAAAACAAGGGTGGTGTATTATTTTTTTCCATGACTGTATTTTCCAGTTAAGAAAAAGCAAGAGTGAGGAGTGGAAATGTTGGATTAAAATGGTTTCCTCTTCTACAGTTGATGTGAATATTGTGCATATAGATGCACATACTTTTCAGAGGCCAACATTTACATATTAAACATACTTTTTAAAATTGGTCTTTTGTAATATTAAGATTTTTTTTGAGAGACTAAATTTTAGGTCTTCATTAAATGTAAGCCATATTCATTATAATTAGAATAAATTGTATAAATTAAGATATGAATTACTGACATAAATATACATTTCTATGATCTAATATATTGAGATGCACCTGTATTTCGGTAAACGTTCATCAACAAAATCTCGCGAGATCTGCCAACACATCCTATAGTTAATGTTATCCTCTCGCGAGAACAGGTTGCATTCGCCAAAAGGTGATTAAATTGTTTGGCTGTCTAAGATAACTAATCTTTATAATGTGAGCACATATTACGACGGTCCCAACGCCACTTAAGTAAATATTGGACCCATTTTCACAGGCCACGTCTTCTGTACATTCTGACATGAAAACGGCAGTTACCTAACGGACAAATCAGGAGAATATTAATTGTTACAGTAACTCATTCTCGCGAGATCTGGCAATGTATGCCTATGGAGAGCATCATCCTCTCGCGAGAACAGAAAGGTGTATCCAAACAGTTTTAACCGTTGGTTTCCGAACGTTGTAGCTAACTAATTTTCGTAAAGTGAGAACGGACTATGACCGAGTCTTTTCTCCTAGAGTCACTGAAGTAAGTAGCTATATTTGATCATTTTCACACGCCACATGTCTTCTGAACATTCTGATACAAAAAGGTAATTTTCTAACGGACAAAACAGGAGAATATTAACTTTATTCGACACTTTCCTGTCTCGCAACGTTTGTCAACGGTTAACGGTTTCCTCTCGCGACAACAGATGGCGTTATAGCCCAACGGTAATAGAACCCTTTACAAACGTCTTGGTAACTAACTTTAATAATGCTAGAATGTGATTGTCAGCTGTTTAAATATCTAATGTTAGCAACACAAAATATAAACACATTATTGTTGACGTTCACAAGACTTCTAAACTAGTGTCAGGAGAGGTTTAAAGCGCCTTCTTCCTTCATCCAGCAACAGCTGAAAAAGACTCCTCTGGTAACAACTTACTGCGGCAGTTTCACATTAAAAGCTTTCAACGGGCGATACACGATGCGACTTTTATTGTGAAATACAGACAGGAAACTGTGGTTTGTCAGTTACTTTGACGCTCTTTCATAAAAAATGACTCAACAAAAACAATAGAAAATGTAAACACTAGTTTCCACAACGGATCAGTTTTAACTATTAAAACTATTAGCAGTAAATAATAGTCAGGATCAGCCACAACGAGCTGTAAGTGATTTACTTTCACTTTCCATAATTGCACCACTCATGTTGTGCGCAGGAGAAATAAATCACGGTTGTTTGTTTGTTTTGCCTGACATTTATTAAGATGCCAATCGTTTGTTTAGCAGCAATCCAACAGCAGCCATATACTGCAATAACATTTCGGCTGCAACACAGTGACGCAACCTTTTTTTTTTTTTAAATAATTTGGCATAATCATAATAAAACACGGTGTGGTCCACATAGGATATGTAATGTTTCCTCCGCGGACAACAGTGCATGCATTTGCTGTGCTGAAGCCTATGTAAGGTAATCAAACCGTAGATTCAGCATGTCCTTACTTTCGTTTCTGGTCACGAGAGAATACAAAATAATGCAGTCGGAATCACAAAGTGTTGCGACTATGTTGTGATTTTAAGTCCTTACTGTATATCTGCGCACATACACACTGTACCCACTTCCTTACTTTGGTTTCTGGTCACGAGAGAATACAAAATAATGCAGTCGAAATCACAAAGTGTTGCGACTATGTTGTGATTTTAAGTCCTTACTGCATATCTGCGCACATAAAAACTGTACCCACCTCCCTTTGCAATAGTCAAAATCCCCAGAAAACTCTCGACCAGCAGACACGAATAGATCCACAACATTTTCTGTCATTTTGTCTTCCCATATCCCATGGATATGGGAAGTCCCCTATCCTTGGACTCAGCTCCCTCTGCTGTTGGTCTGAGATCTTCTTTAGTCAGGGAGTTAAATACATCATGAATCTCTTAAGCATAAAGAGAAGAGGGCAAAACAAACACACACCCCCCCCCCCTTTTCTTTTTTTTTTTTTTAAGAAAAAAGCCTTTGCTGCTGAGTATTTCTAGTATAAAGCCTTATGTTTGGAAACAGGCGACCCAGACTCAGTATTAGTTACCTCCTGAAGAACTAAACAATATTTAAAAAATAATTGTTATTATGAATTACAGGGAGAGTCTTTTCCATGTGATGGTGAGCAGCAGCATCATGAAGGTAAACTGTTTCACCTGGTCTGTAGTCCTGGGTTGGGGCATCAAGGATGTGCTAATTTAACCTGCAGTTTGTGTGGAAAGTTACTAAAATATCAACAAAAAATAGACTTACAGTGGAGCACTTTATTTGACTGATGAAATAAAACTTGCTCAGCCTTTCAGCACATATAAAAACATTTCAAACCCTCATGGATGAAAGCAACACAACACGATCTTTACTATTCAATTAAATAAACAGGACAAAAGCAAACAATTCAAAATGGATTTTTTATATAACTTAAAAAAACAACACAATGCAAAAATAGCAATGAAAAACACCAAAAACTACACAGACATGAAATCACAGCAGCTGCAGCAGGTGTTGGAACCTACAAAAACAACAAAACTGGACCTTTGAGATGCAGACTGATTGCCAAAAATAGCTGCTATTGAAATCTCTATTTCCTATGCTTTAAAAAACAACAACATTTCTACAAATACACCCAAGACATTTTTGAAAAGTCTTCAAATGGAAATCAGAATCATCAACAATTATTACTCAAATATTCTAAAATTAGTAAAAAAATAAAACAAACAAAAATTCATATGAATTTTAACAGCCACTGAATTTATATAATCAACATATTTTACTTTGAAAGCCATGTATCTGAATTACTCTGAATGTATCCCTTTTAAATCAAAATATGGCATTTTTCAATATTCATAAATTCAGGTAAAAAAATTCAAGTTTCCGAATTTCATTGAATTCGAAAAATCTGGATCTACTGTATCTTTTGGAAACTTTTATTTTTGCAATTTTAAATGTTCTGAATTTATGAACAATGAAATCATTCTCAACGGTATGAAAACTGCAAAAATTAAAATACTTTTGTCTTTTAAAACAATAGCAGCAACTATTCTGTAGCTCATTGCTTTTTACCAAACACAGCATTTATATAATTTTGGTTAATTAATTTTTCACTATGTTTTGGCAAAAAACTTTCTTTTTTATCAATTTGCCAACTTTTCTCACTTTTCTCTCCCGCTCCAATTTCTGCTTTTTCTTAACTTCTGATATTTCATTTTGTCTATTTGCAAATTTAAAATGCGTAACTGAAATGTGACATTACTGTTTTCATCTACCAAAGGAGACTGATCCTGTAAAGCTCCTGAAAACATAAAATATTACAGACTTAATAAGCGATGAAGGTTCAGTGCTTATTATTCATGAAGCGTTTTATAAACAACACAATAACTCAATGAAAACACAAAACTGTTTGTTCAAAAACATACATCATGTTAAACCCAAAGCTGATTGAGAAAACATAATTTTTAGCTGCAAAAATATTCAGTGTTTGACCCAAAATACCTTTAATTTTACTTGTTAGCACCACAAAACCAAAGAGTTTAACTCCAATTTATCTGACTTTTTACAGGAAACCAGAGTTGCCTTTCTCCCAGTCGTCTCTCACAGTGAGTCTACTTTTACTCGTCATATTTCTTTACCATTTAACATCTATATTGTTTTAAATGGTACCTTTTCATGCATTATAACTGTTTTCTTTCTGCTGCATTTTAAGCAGACAGTGTGTGCACTCATCTGTAGTGTGTGTGACGGCTCTGTTTGTCTCTTTTCTGTTGTAACGATGTTCATGCTGCCTGTGAAAGTGATTTTAATCTCAATGAGTCTTTACCTGGTTAAAGAAAAGAAAAAGCAGTGCAGTGCAGAGCCTCACAGTGTTGGTGTTAAGAACCAAACATAGAGGGCGTTGTTTCTTCAAGTTTATATTCTCAGTGCAGCAAAGAAGAGCAGCAAGTGTAACTTCATCCTTAAATCTCCAGTGGAGAAGTCTGGCTGTTTGGTCACAGTGTGACACTAGTCTTCATGTTAACGGATCAGTGGGATGGTCGGGGTCTTCATCTTGGTCCATCCCATTTTGTCTCCCTCCTGTCAATGATTCTATCTCAGGTGATCTGCAAACAAAAATGAATAAATCTCAGTGCTGCTGAAACGCATCAAGCTCAAACACAAAATAACCTCTTTTGTCTTTGTCTTGAGTATAAATCATCATCACAACTGTCTCGGCTTATTTCGGCCTTCTTTTTATCTGAGATAAGTTGATTTTGTAACAGATTGTTGCAGAATAGAATAGAGGTTAATTGTTGCATCATTGCAGAATATACTTACTCAGCGTTTTGTCCATCAGCTGGTGCGTTTGCTGCTGCTCCTCCCTGAGCTGTCGGCCTCATGCAGCTTATATTTCCACGTCGATACAGAAAGAATACCACCAGGCCAGTAACAACCAAAATGGATACAATCACCCCAATTGCAATCGCTGCACTTGTCTGCATTAGTGCAGCATTTGAACTGTCTGAGACAGAAAAAGAGTTAGTTAGTTGATATAACTTACTACAAAGCAAACATCCCTTATCTCTGGACTTTGATCTTACCTTCTATAATCTTTAGAACAGTGTTGGTGACGTTTGTCTCCTCATCATCACTGAGCTCACAGGTGTATGTTCCCTCCTGATCTGAAGTTAAGTCCTGCAGTGTGAGGCTGCCTGACTCAGACACACTCTTCACCTGCTGCCTCCACTCCTCTGAGACTGTGTAGGGGACGTTGGCTCTGGTCTGGTTCAGGATGATCTGACTGTGGTTGAACCTCCAGATGAGGAATGTTAGTGGTGTGTTGATGGACGTGCAGGAGATTGTTGTTTTAGTGTTTGAAACATTGATGGAAGCTGAAATTATATGACACAGAAATGAAAACAAGTGGTAAATTATCTTGTGTTTGTGATCAGATTCTGGTTCCAGATTTAATCAGACTTCACAGAAACACTTACTTGTCTTAGACAAAGTGGCTCTCCTCTTGTTCCTGCGAGTGCTGACGGTGCAGCTGTAGTCCAGATCTTTATCTGAAACTATCAGAGAACTGTAGATGTTGTAGAGCTGCTGTTCAGTCTGATGGACTGTGGTTTTGGTCTGGAGGGTCACGTTGGATGGAGGGTTGGTGGTCCAGGTGAGCTGAGGCTCAGGGTAGATCCCCTCTGAGCTGCAGGTGATCCTGGTTTCTACCTGCTGAATGTCGACTTTACAGACCAGAGCTGCAAAAACAGAGGACTGTCATGCCATGCACGGATGAATACACTGATTATTTTATTATTTTATTTTATTTTTTTAATTATTGTTTCTCATACCGTCCACTTTCAAGTTGATAAATGACTCCTTGTTTCCTCTGAGGGTGCTGGTGTAGCACTTGTATCTGCCCTGGTCCTGAATCTTCACTCCTGTCAGCTGGAGCGAGGCATTTCCTCCTGAGATCTGATCTCTGAACAGTGACGTCCTGTCTCTGAAGCGTTTGTCCTGGTGTGCCAGCCGGTCTTGGTTGCTGTAGTAGGAGTGGACAGGTTTGTCTGGCACCTGAAACCAGTGGATGACCACCTCATCGCTTATCTGGAAGCTGCACGGTAAGATGCAGATCTCCATGAAATCACAGGACACCTCAGCATCTGCAACACAGGAACAGAGACATAACTTTATAACAGATTCAGTGGTGGGGTCCAAAAAAAGTGAAATGATTGAAAAGATATGCAAAATGGGCAAAAAGAAGTCTAAGAGGTCTGGGTGTCTTGCTCCTTTCTAGGAGGTTTGGGTTTGCCAGAGCCCTGTACTCCGAAGCAAGTCCAACATACCCTGGATATCTTTTCGTTGTCTCACTTCACTAAGCATCACAACTGTAATCTCGGATAAGTGGTATCATGAAGGTGGTTATGAGCTTTCTTAGATAACCCAGGCTTTCCTCTTCAGGCTCTGTTTGAGTCACGTAAAGGGGGCGTTGCGAGCGTCAGTTGACCTAACTATCGGGTTCGGCCCACTTCCACATGATGAATTCTGGCAGAAAATAACAAGTGTGAATTCATGTGTTAATATTTTAATTTAACCACTCCATGCACTCACTGTTACACTGTAAACTGACATTTAAACATTAAAATCATGAGGTGGATTTAGATCTGAAACTGTCCCATAATGAAGGATACATCCAAATATATATACATATTTGCCCACTTCAAAAATAAATGATTTTAAGGCCTATTATCTTAGACAAACAGGCAAACAATAGACATTTTCAAATCAGTGTTCTATAAGATGTTATACTGGCAGTTTAAAACTGGCATCAGCAAATTATTATAAAGCATAAAACATAATGTGATGTTATGTTTTAACGGAATTACACAGCATTTAATAAGCAGGTAAAGTATTAATCTCTGCTATCTTATTTTACAGGAGAGCAATTTCGGAGACTGTTGGTAAATGTCCAGAAAACTACAAACTGCACTGAGTAGCTTAGTGAGAAACATCAACCAGTAACTCTACTGTAGCTTTGTTACATACAGTAACTTTACTGTAACTCTAACTATGTTACACAGTAACTACTGTAATGGTAACTATGTTACATACAGTAACTTTACTGTAACTGTAACTATGTTACATACAGTAGCTCTACTGTAACTGTAGCTATGTTACATACAGTAGCTCTACTGTAACTGTAACTATGTTACATACAGTAACTCTTCTGTAACTGTAGCTATGTTACATACAGTAGCTCTACTGTAACTGTAACTATGTTACATACAGTAACTCTTCTGTAACTGTAGCTATGTTACATACAGTAGCTCTTCTGTAACTGTAGCTATGTTACATACAGTAGCTCTACTTTAACTGTAGCTATGTTACATACAGTAACTCTTCTGTAACTGTAGCTATGTTACATACAGTAGCTCTACTGTAACTGTAACTATGTTACATACAGTAACTCTTCTGTAACTGTAGCTATGTTACATACAGTAGCTCTTCTGTAACTGTAGCTATGTTACATACAGTAGCTCTACTGTAACTGTAGCTATGTTACATACAGTAGCTCTACTGTAACTGTAACTATGTTACATACAGTAGCTCTTCTGTAACTGTAACTATGTTACATACAGTAACTCTTCTGTAACTGTAGCTATGTTACATACAGTAGCTCTACTGTAACTGTAGCTATGTTACATACAGTAACTCTTCTGTAACTGTAGCTATGTTACATAAAGTATATCTATCTATCTATCTATCTATCTATCTATCTATCTATCTATCTATCTACTGTAACTGTAGCTATGTTACATACAGTAGCTCTTCTGTAACTGTAGCTATGTTACATACAGTAGCTCTACTGTAACTGTAGCTATGTTACATAAAGTATATCTATCTATCTATCTATAAATTACACAGCATTTAATAAGCAGGTAAAGTATTAATCTCTGCTATCTTATTTTACAGGAGAGCAATTTCGGAGACTGTTGGTAAATGTCCAGAAAACTACAAACTGCACTGAGTAGCTTAGTGAGAAACATCAACCAGTAACTCTACTGTAGCTTTGTTACATACAGTAACTTTACTGTAACTCTAACTATGTTACACAGTAACTACTGTAATGGTAACTATGTTACATACAGTAACTTTACTGTAACTGTAACTATGTTACATACAGTAGCTCTACTGTAACTGTAGCTATGTTACATACAGTAGCTCTACTGTAACTGTAACTATGTTACATACAGTAACTCTTCTGTAACTGTAGCTATGTTACATACAGTAGCTCTACTGTAACTGTAACTATGTTACATACAGTAACTCTTCTGTAACTGTAGCTATGTTACATACAGTAGCTCTTCTGTAACTGTAGCTATGTTACATACAGTAGCTCTACTTTAACTGTAGCTATGTTACATACAGTAACTCTTCTGTAACTGTAGCTATGTTACATACAGTAGCTCTACTGTAACTGTAACTATGTTACATACAGTAACTCTTCTGTAACTGTAGCTATGTTACATACAGTAGCTCTTCTGTAACTGTAGCTATGTTACATACAGTAGCTCTACTGTAACTGTAGCTATGTTACATACAGTAGCTCTACTGTAACTGTAACTATGTTACATACAGTAGCTCTTCTGTAACTGTAACTATGTTACATACAGTAACTCTTCTGTAACTGTAGCTATGTTACATACAGTAGCTCTACTGTAACTGTAGCTATGTTACATACAGTAACTCTTCTGTAACTGTAGCTATGTTACATAAAGTATATCTATCTATCTATCTATCTATCTATCTATCTATCTATCTATCTATCTATCTACTGTAACTGTAGCTATGTTACATACAGTAGCTCTTCTGTAACTGTAGCTATGTTACATACAGTAGCTCTACTGTAACTGTAGCTATGTTACATAAAGTATATCTATCTATCTATCTATCTATCTATCTATCTATCTATCTATCTATCTATCTACTGTAACTGTAGCTATGTTACATACAGTAGCTCTTCTGTAACTGTAGCTATGTTACATACAGTAGCTCTACTGTAACTGTAGCTGCACGGCTCCATTTGGTGACATTAATATAACGTTACGACTCAACACATTTTCATTTATATCTAATTCTCCTTACTGAGAATTTGTATGGACCAGATTGACTATTGACATGTGTGAGATGCTGTTTCTGCTGCTTTCTAGACTATTTCAAGCTGAAAACTCAGAACATAACCTGGTCCCGACCAGGTTAGCTTCACAGCATGAGTTACCATGGTGATCTAGCCAGATCAAAAGAGAACCACCTTCGTGAAACTGAAAACCCAGGGTTAAACCACAAGTTACCTCGCTAACCCTCAAATCCACTGTTTTGACCACATAAACGTGATGATTTCTGTAAATTAGAGCTTTATTTTGTCTTCAGAGGAAAGTTTATTTTTGTTTTGTGAAACTTTAATAAATGGCATTAATCCTTGGAAACTGTGGACATTCAATCTGTATTAGATCACTCATTTTGGTAAAGTGAACACAAATTATGACCAAGTCTTTTGTTCCCGAGTCACTAAAGTAATTTGGGCTAATGCCATATTACTGCTCTAATTACTTCCATTACATTTGTGTGTATTCATCCCTCTGGGATGTTTCACCCTTTTGTTTATTGAATACCCGGCCCACCGCAACCGCTTCCCCTAGAGCAGGGATGGGCAACTGGAGGCCCGGGGGCCACATACGGCCCGCACCCTCACTTGAAGTGGCCCTCAGTACAATTACATGCATTTGCATGCCTATTTAAAATTGCAGTTTCATCATATCTGGTTCAGTGCACAGTCCTATATTATTATTTTTTGTATTGTTGTATAGGCCTACTGTATTAATAGTGTGTGGTTGTCACAAAATCCCACGGCACACCTGGGCTTATCTCACAGTGTGCTGCGGCACACCGGGTGGGAGACACTGCTAGACACATGGACTTAATTTTGGGCGGGGACATAGAGGACATGTCCCCTGCACTTTGTCAAACAGTCGTTTTTGTGCCCTGCAGTTTTTACTGTCCGAAAGAGAAGGCACTAGGACCAAGCGGAAAACGACCGCCATCAGGTTGTAAACAGCGGCAGGACTTGAACGCCGCTCTGCTGGTTGCCATGGAGACAGCAGTTCCTGTTAATCTGCCGCTGTAAATATCAGTTAATCATTTACTTTATCGTTTGAATACCTTGTGGTGTGTGTGTGTGTGTGTGTGTGTGTGTGTGTGTGTGTGTGTGTGTGTGTGTGTGGTAATTAGGCGCTGCCAGGATGTCTAAAAGAAGGAAAGTGGACATAAGAGACTTTAGAAGTCAAAGTGTAAGTTACTCAAACTCAACTAACTTTAGAACCTCAACAATGCAGAGATTTTAAAAAAGCTTAATATTTAATGCCAAAGAGATACACTTTTGATTTTTTTTAGGCTATTCATTATTTTAATGTGTTGAAAGGCAGTTTAAAAAACACCAACAATGAAAGATTTAGGGGAAAAAACAATAAAACCTCAGATTATAAATGTGATTTTATAAATCCACACTCATGGTAATTGTGAAACTAAGTTTTTTCTTCTATAACCTTATCATCAAAAATGATGATTGTTACACCGCAAATTGTCACAATACGGAAGCGTATTGTTGCTGCCACCCTTATAAAAAAAATATCCTCCATTTATCTCGTTATAACGAGATACTACCACGTTATTTCGAGATAATGATAGTTTCTCGTTATAACGAGATAAATGGAGGATATTTTTTATAAGGGTGGCAGCAATACGCTTCCGTATCACAATGTTCATGTCATGCATCAATATATTTTTGTCAGGTTACGGATAGTAAAGATGCAGAAGGAGATACAGGAGGAGAGGCTGAAGGAGATGGAGGAGGAGAAGCTGGAGGAGATGGAGGAGAAGAGGCTGAAGGAGATGGAGGAGGAGAAGCTGGAGGAGATGGAGGAGAAGAGGCTGAAGGAGATGGAGGAGGAGAAGCTGGAGGAGAAGAGGCTTGAGGGACACAGGTGAGGTTGAAAGAATAAACATGAGATTAAACATTGTGACATGAGCTGGGTCAAGAACTCAGTCGGGAGGGAGTGACTTTTAGAATAAAAGAATAAATGTGTTGTTTGTTTATGGCACAGCAAGACACTGTTACCCCTGGAACTCTTCCGTTTCCTCTATTTTCTTATTCCACTAAAACTGGACTGCGCACTTAACTACTCAATGATCAAACAATAGATTCAGCATGTGCTTAGGCCTACTCTCGTTTCTGGGCCTGAGACAAGATAAAATAATATGTAATGCAGCCATAAAGACAAAGTGTTACGACTTTATTGTGATTTTAAGTCCTTATTGTTGGCTTTATCTGCGTACATACACACTTTACCTACCTCCCTTGGCAGTAGTCCAAATCACCAGGAAAACCCCCGACCAGCAGCCACGAAGCAAAATAGATCCACAACATTTTCTCATTTCTTCCTGAACTTCCAGAATTTGGGAAAGTTGGAAAGATATTCACAGATTCATTATTCCTGTGTCAAAAAGACACCAGAGAAACCGTCTATCTGAATAAAGAAAGGTAAAATGCAAGCTACAACTTGATATTTATCAATTCCATCCATCTATGGAGCACCACCCCTTTAACCGACTCAGGTTTTTCCCCACCAGGTGTTAGTTGCAGCTGCTCTTCCTGCACAGAGATCGTCTACAAAGAAGAGAGACGCTACAAAAATAATCAATAAGGTTACCATGTAAAGATGAAGGGTAAAAAAACATCCACACATTAATCCATCTCTGCTGGTTTTACTACAACAAAATCTGTTTTTATGTGAAATATTTTTAGACATAAAATATGTAATAACTACACTATTGAAGGTTGTAGTAGGCGTAATTTATGGAGGGGATGGGACCAATAATCTAAACCAGCCACCACAACCCACCCAATATGATACCATAATTATTAATAATGAATGTTAAGTATTATAAACACAACAATGTGGTAAATTTTCTAAATTTAGCAGTAAAACATAGTGACGTTTGTCTGCACCCCCTCCCGCTCTGAGATTTGTTTTTTTCCCACCTCTCACCAAGGGCGTAGGTTTGGTCAATATAACAGCATAACCTGCATGTACATTTTTTGCTGGGGACGGGACATTAAAAAGACCAAACTGATTGGACGGGGTCGGGCTACATTTCCTGTGAATGTGAATCTAATGAATAGGTAGGCTCAATGATCAATGCAAAAAAAAAGTGTACTGACTGTATTAACTTTCACTTACCAGTAATATTACAGTGAAATAGACAGTGTATTCTCATATTCACCATTATATTACAACACAACATTATAAACAACATTCAGCCTGTTACAACTTTCTGTTCTATAGTACTCTTCCATTTCTTATCTTCACATTCATCAGTAAACCAAACCAGTCCAAATATAGCTACATTACTGTTTTCTTTCTGTTCTATAGAATGCCTCATTTTCAGTTTTCTAATTTCTGCATGCATCCTCCAACATGTTCATATTCATCAGCAAGTCCAACATTTCCAAATATACATTACAATGTTTTTCTTTCTGTTCTACAGAATACCTCATTCTCTGTTTTACTCATTTCTGCTTGCAGCCAAAATAGGGGTATAAAAGTTCACCTGATATACAGTCAAACCTTTGTTTTCAAAAACTACTGAAGAAAAGTTTTGGGAAATTTCCAAAATAAATGACTGGATTTTATTAATTAACAAATGATCCATTGCATGAACATAACTTAAATTATATTAATATACAGTTCACAATAAATTAATCTCTAAACTGCATCAGTGGTTGGGCTGAGCGATTCTGGAAAAAATCTATATCTAAAATAAAAAATTTGAATTGAACTTTTTACCTTTTTACAGTTGCTGCTGCTGCAGGGGAAAAGTTACTTCGTATATCCCTCCTCTTCGGAGGGGGAAGGGGGGAGGAGGAGGCGGGCATGTCTGTTGGACTGCGTTTGTCTGTGTGTGTGTGTGTGTGTGTGTGTGTGGGGGGGGGGGGGGGGGGTTGTTTGGTCATCAGCCAAATGAGCCAATCAAACGTGAGTTTGAAACGTAGACTTGAAAAAAAAACTGGACGGGCACATTCACGCTGGTTAAAAAAGGGGTAAATGTGACTCTGAACATTATGCAAATAATTCACTCAATAATGGTAGGGTCAATTCTATCCTTGCAAAATATGGGAAGACAATCTAACTAACCTATATACAGGTAACTGCACTTCAAAGATAATGCAAACAAGGTTGCTTAAAAGTTGGTAGGGACAATTTGGGCCTCCTGAAAAGTTGGTAGGGTCATGTCCCTACCGTCCCTATGCAAACCTACGCCCATGCCTCACACCTGTGTAGCCCATGGTCCAAAGATCGTCTATTATACACGATTGATCCGTGACTGTGTATGATCACTACTATTGACGGTATTTAACACAAGCTGAGAGCAGTAATGTGCTTGAGATGAAGGAGAACCTGTGTTTAGTGCAGGAAACATGACGAAAAATGTCCGTAGCTCATGTAAATGTCTGTGCTGTGCAGGTGATATATACGTGTGTGTGTGTGTGGTCTGCTTTGACTGTGATACAGTGTAGCCTTGTATTTCTTCATTGTATTGAATAGGGAAGACAAGAATAATATAAATTATAAGTTTATTTGATAGAGAAATTATTATCTAGATCGTGAAGTAAAAAAGTGAGATCAAATTATATTAAGACTAAAATATAATATTACTTTATAATATTAAGTCTAAAATACACAAATCTTTGAATAGAATTGTTATACACTTTTAAATACACTTATAACTAAATCAATTTGAAAATGTTTTATTCACCGAAAACAAAATATAAAAGCTAAAAGAAAACAACAACATTATAGCCACTGAACTCTGTTTGTGCATTATTACTATTAGAACCTTTTACAGCAAAACCAGAGTGCAGTAGCTACATTTTTGGTGTCAAAGGTCAAATAAACTAATCAAATTGGTCAAATTGGTTTTTGAGCATAAAAATTACATCATCAATACATGTAGAAATAAGTGTCATATCACTGACCTACCTATAACCCATTTGGCCTGCCAGTTAAAAAAACATTTAAAGCAGTTTTTCTCAGATTTACCCTTTGACTAGTTACTGCAGTTAGACTTTGTAGGACAGAATAGAGGAATCACTCTCTGGTCTCAGGTAATTCTCCCTCTTCTTGTTTTTGCTGCTGGTCTAAATGTTCATTTACCTGCTTTACCTTTTTGTTGCATGGATATGTTGACCTGGGAGTCTCCAACTGGCTCCCTGTTCATTTTAAACAAGTATTTGACACTGCAGGAAGGAAAAGTACAAAGAGCACATCTATTTAAATATGGACTGTTGGTTTTCCTGCTGTGAGGAGCTTTAACATGCTGACTCTTGAAAGCAAGAGTACAACATGGATTCATCTTTTCAAAAACTACTTACGTTGATTCATGGTCTCTTTAATTTAGTTGAACCATACAGTGGAATAATTTTCCACCATTTCTCTTTTTTCACAGTAATTTTAACCATCATTACCACTGACAACTTTCTCCATCCATATCAATCCTGCTTTAAACGTTCAAAATTCAAATATGTACGTAATTTCAAATTTAATCTTCCAGCTTTCAGATGATGTGCACCACTTTTTCACGTGCAGGAATGTTTAAAAAGTTTGCAGAAATAGAATAATGTTTGGATAGTGTGGGTGTATAGAAAGTGAAAACATGCACAAAACATTCTCTTCTTTTATTTTATTATGTCTATGATAGCAACTCACATTTGTTACATGTGTTACACCCCGGCCTAGAGGTAACATGAGCGTAACACTTCAGGGGGAGTACAGCCAACATAACAAACACAATATGTTTTAATTGGAACTAACTTACCTATCCACAAAGAAATAGTTTAAAAGGAAATAGGTGGAAAGATTCAACACTTCATGACAATCAAATTTAAGACCCAACATGGGACAACATGCCCTGAAGTCAGGACAAAGGCAGAGAGGAAGACATCTCCAAGAGGAGCAGCACCTCCCTCTGGCCAGGAGAATTAACTACATTAATACTCTGAAATGCACATACCAAAACCATGACACACGGTCATAACACATAAAGCTCTGTGTTATTGGTAAGACAGAAGAAATGTAAGTGTTTAACTTTACATTTGATCAGATGATTAACAAATGTAATTTCTTTATAAAAGCATTAGAACAGAACAGAAGACTGTTTAAAGTGTTCTAATACTTTACAATCAAGTTAAATTCAGTTTGAACAAAATGCTCAATGATTATAATACTATAATTATACTTATGATAAATAATCAAACAAACAATATAATACAACAGCTTATCTCCACACCCAGCACCAACAATGTGCAAGTAAGAAATGTGTTGGTGCATTGCTATCTTGAGGCAGCAGAAAGTGATTGTGATCCTGATCGGCAAAAAAACTCAGAGAGAGAGAGAAATATAATCAGTAACAATGCTGTTAAAGTCCCAGCTGGCTAATTTTAAAGTGCAATGCGCTGGTGACACGTCCAGTCAGGTGTTGAATAAAACATCATAAAGAGTCGACTGATTAATTTCTACATCTAATAGCTTAATTTTTACATAAACATGACTCGACCTCAAGTTCATAGACATGAAGTCTGTCTAGTGCAATCAGCCAATTCCAAATGAACCCTAGTGTGGTTCAGTTGGAAGGGTTAGGGTTAGACAAGAGATGCTGAATAAAGTCCACAAAAACAATGATTTTTATAAAATCATTCGAGATCAGCTTGAGGAAAAAGGATTTGTACGCATGATAGATTAGTGCAGAGTCAAAGTAAAAAAACAAACAAAATAAACTTGTAGACTGACTTTGTTCTTAAAGCAAATTCAGCATAGTTCATGCTTCATCACTACGGCAACTTATGCAGGGAAACTAATGAAATCTTTGTCGGACACATCTCGCATGACTATCCAGATTTAGATATTTGCTTCAGTCACAGCCTCTTCAGAGTCCTTCATCTCCTCAGTAGCTGTGAAGAAAACAGAATTAATTTGTAAAATACATCAAAGTAAAACTCAACAAAAACGTTTATGTATGTGTCTTCAGTATAATGTGATTTATTCAGTGGTGGGGAGTGAAAAAGTACAATAAGATACTGTACTAAAGTACAATTCAGATTAACTTTGACTTTACTTGATCACTTTTTACACCATTATGTTGATCAGGGAGATGCAGCTACTAAGCTACTTACAGTCAATTAACAATATATTTAAAAAACAACAACATTTAGATCTGCTGCAGCCAGCTATAATATTAGAATACATTTTACATGTTTCTGCAAATAATCCAATATTATATAAGCTGCAACAACGACAGAAATATTCAAGAATGTTGAATATTTACACATATTATCTTGTTGTATGTGTTTTCTTTGTGCTTTTATTTCAAGAACAGTTGTGGAGGCAGCAACAAAGCATTTCACTGCACAATGTCGAGATATTTAGAGAATGTGACTGAAACTTTTTCCTTTAGTACATTTTATTGCTAATACTTTTGAGGTTTGAGTATCTTTAAACTGCTATATGTGTACATGTACCTGTATGTAGAACACACATAATCACTACAAACATACACAGTAAATGATTAGCAGGTGATGGCAGAGTGTTTCTTACCTTCTGCAGTAAACCACAAGGCCTCCCAATAACAGAAACACTACGACTACTACTGCAACCATCAAACCGACAACAATGCCTGTGAACATCGTTTGACTCCCTAAAATAGAAATGTGTCAGTGAATTAAACTTTCTACTAACCAAACTTTCATCCTCTTTGCCTTCCACCTGTGCACCCTGCACTCTACACCAGGCACAAAAATATAAGACAAAAAAATCCCCACATACACCAAACTATCAGAGCCCTGATTGTGCCTTAATGATTCTTCTTAGGAACACTTACTTGTCTTAAACAAAGTGGCTCTCCTCTTGTTCCTGCGAGTGCTGACGGTGCAGCTGTAGTCCAGATCTTTATCTGAAACTATCAGAGAACTGTAGATGTTGTAGAGCTGCTGTTCAGTCTGATGGACTGTGGTTTTGGTCTGGAGGGTCACGTTGGATGGAGGGTTGGTGGTCCAGGTGAGCTGAGGCTCAGGGTAGATCCCCTCTGAGCTGCAGGTGATCCTGGTTTCTACCTGCTGAATGTCGACTTTACAGACCGGAGCTGCAAGAAAAGAGGAAAATGGTTAATATGAAAATCTTCTCAGTTCCCTTAGCTTGAGTTCCTGTTGTTTCAGTGTGTATACCTGCTTGTGTTTAATACAGTTAGTTTTCTTTTATTTATTCTAAAAAAAAAGCAAAGGTGTAATGAGTCTCTACAGGGAAATTTAAAAGTGCCAAAATGTACATTTTTATGAGAATAAAACAGTTAAATCACACATGTAAATCAGCACCTCCTTAAAAACTACATAAACTGAACATTTCAACGTTATTGAAAGAAGATTTATTGCATGATTGTTTTATTTGACTGCAGTAGTTTTAGCTTTGTGTAACTAATAAACCTGAAACTGAATGTATAAAACACTGATTTTTTTTGTCATACCTTCCACTTTCAGGTTAATAAATGACTCATGAGAACTTCTGAGGGTGTTGATGAAACACTTGTATCTGCCCTGGTCCTGAATCTTCACTCCTGTCAGCTGGAGCGAGGCGTTTCCTCTGGAGAACTGGTCCTTGAACAGTGACGTCCTGCCTCTGAAGCGATTGTCCTGGTGTGTGATCTGGTCCTTTTTTTTGTAGTACGAGTGGACAGGAGTGTTTCTCTCTGTCACCTCAATCCAGTGGAGGACTAAACCTTTGCCAGCCTGGAAGCTGCACGGTAAGATGCAGCTCTCCATGAAAACACAGGACACCTCAGCATCTGCAACACATCAGGTACAGAGTATTTTTATTTTAGGTTGGTGTGGCTGAGGGTTTTTGTTCCAGTCAAGCAAGAGCACGTCTGACTTCAACCACCTGAACTGTCTGCTCTCAGTTGATTTGTTGTATCAGGTGTACTCCTACTTGGGTGAAGCAGTTTGACACCCCTGTTTTAGACTATATCCATGTTTGTTTGTTTTTTTCAATAACATAACTGAAATGTGCCCCTTAATGAGATTGTTTCTGTGCCTATAAACTTACATCTTCTTTTGATCATCTTGCACATTTATCGTGTGAACACAATAGTCTTGGGTGGCGCTAAACTGAAGATGCAGCGATGGTTCTCTGTAAAATAGACAGCAGAGTTGCCAGAAGGGGAAGAGAATTGCATCTCAAGCTTAATACAGACAGACTTCAACTGGGCCAGTGTTAAGCATATTTAAAATAGTAGCAAAGCCATGTTAAACAGTCTATGCTGTGATTTCATTATGCGGCATGTGCGCCTGCGTGCGCTGGGATGTTATCATGAGCATGTGCAGTAATAAATGGTCTGTGTGTGTGTTCCCAGACGAAGAGAGACATGGAGGTCTGTTGTTTTTCTCCCGTGAATATTAGCCACTAGAAGGAGCTAGTTAACCACTTTGGTGACTGATAACGGTAGACTGTGTAGTGTAAGTTTACTACCCCTCTGAGTGAGAAAAATGGATTGAAGACCAAGTTGAAGTTCCTTTTAGTTTTCTTTATTATCACTCATCAAAAAAATACACTAGGAACATTGGAGGAGAATTATGTCAATTAAGGCTGTTGAATGAAAGGTCCCATACCCAATGTAGCCCTGTTCTCCTCTGTAATTTCTCTATGTGTGAGGTTTTTTAAGCCCTCGGTCCTGGCCCATACACAATGCATGGGCGCGTCTTCCAGGGGCCCAAGTACACTACTAAATTTACTTTTTACCTTATTTAGGCCGACATTCCAACCCTTCTCCTTTCTGATCCATAGACTTGTTTTGTTCACATTCCAACATATCCTCTGTCAAATCACCTGTCCCCAGTCTCCAAGAGGCGACTCTGTTCTGATGAAGAGTGAAGATGCAACCCCAAAGGTCAGAGAGGCCCCTCCTTACTTGCGCCAATCTCCTCTGCCACATGTAACATGAAGTATCCCATTTGTGGCCCAAAAATATACAACAACTGCTGTAGAAATGTTTAACGCTACAGTCAGATTACTTGCAGGAGTGACTGAAGGGTATTTGTGATCAAATTTTAGTAGTACTCAACTCAAACTCAAAAGAAAATAATAGTCATACAACTTAAATAAATAAAGAGAATAAAACAGAAATTATTAAGTTAATTACTCGTAACTTAAGTTTATTACTATTTTTAATACTTTAAAATTGGTTGCCAACCTTTATAATATCTATGGG
Organism: Centropristis striata; assembly: GCF_030273125.1. Lineage (NCBI taxonomy): Eukaryota > Metazoa > Chordata > Actinopteri > Perciformes > Serranidae > Centropristis > Centropristis striata. The sequence continues at coordinate 5,988,180 of NC_081539.1, forward strand.
TAGTGCCCCGGGCAGTGTATTTAAGTTGTTCAAGTTTGAGATGAGACATCACCTCCTCCACCCAACGCCTATGAGAGGGGGGTGTAACCTTCTTCCAACTAAAAAGTATTAGACGCCGAGCCAATAGAGTGGAGAATGCCTGGTGCCTAGTTAGTGGTGTCTCCTGAGGGACGACCCCAAATAATGCAGTCAGTGGGTTGGGACTGACAACCTTATTACACATATGAAAAAGTGTCAAATATACGTGTCCAAAATAGAGCCAGTTTCGGGCAGAACCAAAACATGTGACTGAGGGTAGCTGGGTCCTGCCTGCATCTGATGCAGGTCGGGTCTAAACCAGGGTAGAGTTTGGCTAGCTTACTTGCAGATAAATGTAACCTGTGCAGAACCTTAAATTGCAGTAACCCATGTCAAATACATATTCATGAAGAGAGTACCATTGTAATTGCTGACTGCCAGTTTACATCTGTAATGGTAATTCTTAATTCTTCCACCCACAGCCTTGCTAAATGGTTAAGTGATATGACGGCAATCCTCTGAATATTATCATATAACATAGACACCCGCCCTCTGTCAACTGGATCCATGTTCAAACATTCATCTATCCATGTACTCTGAGGAGTTGCCAAAGAGAAGTGTGTTTTAGCATAACTCCGCACCTGTAGGTATCCAAAGAAATGCGACTGAGGGATACTGAAGTCTTTCTTCAGCTTTTCAAAGGAAATGAAGTGCCCTTCCTTTTAAAAGGTCCATCACACATTAAATCCCTCTCCTATGCCACAATTGAAAAGATGGATCTGTGAGAGATGGGGCAAAATTGATGTTTGCTAGAATAGGGGCAGTGGCAAGAGCTTGTTGCCGACTGTTTAAGTTGGTGGCTCAATTGGTTACTGGCCAGTCCCCAAATTCATTAAAATTATGACAAGCTCTTAAATGAGGATCTATAGCATTATCATTTGTCAGAGAATCAAATTCTGTCTGAAGCAAAAGCCTCTCTCTGTAAAGGTTCTCAGGGGGGTGTAGAGTGTAGTTGATCTACCACTTTGATCCTGTTAGTCAACTCTGTAACCCTTTTGGATTTCTTTTTCTTTTCACAAGCAGTGTAGGATATTACCTGTCCCCTTACATACGCTTTCATGGTTTCCCACAGTGTGCAATAGCTTATTTCAGTAGACTCATTAGTTACTAGAAATAAGTCTATTTGTGTGTTTATGAAATCAACAATTTTTTTATCAGCAAGTAATCTTGAGTTGAAGCGCCATGTATGTTTAGGGAGTATGTTTTCTGGAAACCGGAGCTTCAAAAGTACTGGGCAATGGTCCGAAATGACTATACTATTGTAATCTACTTGAGTAATCATGAGCAGTAATTTTTGGTCTATTAAAAAATAATCAATTCTAGAATAAGTTTGATGTACTGGAGAGAAGAAATAGAACTGTTTGGATGTTGGATACTTAAATCTCTAGGGGTCACTTTTGGTGATAATTGATTGAAGTGTTAATGAAACAGATTGGAAGCAGCAATGAAAGTAATGGTAATAAAATGATTTGCAAGTTTTACCCTCTGAACTCCAACAAGCTGTTACAGAGAAGCAACTGTAACATCAGTTAAAAATAAATGTTGCACACGACTGCTAGTAATAATAAACAGACTCCTATATAAATAGTTATACATACATGTTTTCAAAGCCTGCACATCTCACATTAAAAACATGCAGATACACACAAAACAAGGACGAGTACAAGGTTACTTATTACTTTTCTTAACAGAAAGACAGGTAAACAACTTATAGATGGGTTAAAAATGTTTTGAATGAGAGATGGGATAGACAGGGGTTGGGTTCTTTTAGCAGTGAGATTTTTCAGTAAAGAGGAAATGTCATCATCAGGAATTTAAAGGCTGTAAACATTAGCTGCAAGTGGCCCTACATGCTCTGCTACCTACAATCTACAATCTACAATGTCATTTAGCAGACGCTTTTATCCAAAGCGACGTACATTTGAGAGATCATACAACACAAGCAAGGATGAAGTCAAGAACCAACACAAGAATAAGCAAGAATAAGAGGCATATATTACGTTGAGTCCTGTTAGGACGTAAGTGTTTTGAGGACGTAAGTGTTTTTGGGACGCAAGTGCAGATTTTTTTGTTTTGTTTTATTTTTTGTGTGCTGTGTGTTGATTATGTATGTAGGCGATCAGTAAAGAGCTGGGTCTTCAGCCTCTTTTTGAAAATTGAGAGGGATTCAGCAGATCGTTTGGAGGTTGTTCTAGCACTGGGGCACTACAGAGGAGAAGAGTCTGGTTTGAGACGTAGAGGCTTTCAGCGGCGGAGGAGCCAGACGTCTTTCACTGGAAGAGCGTAGTGGGCAGGAGGGTTTGTGGACCTGAACAAGGCAGTTCAGATAAGTAGAAGCTGTTCCTGTTGCTGTCTTGTAAGCAAGAGACAAGGCTTTGAATGTGATGTGGGCTGTGACAGGGAGCCAGTGCAGAGAGATGAGGAGTGCTCTCCTGGGCTGGTTGAAGACCCAACGTAGTACTTGATTGATACAACAAACAAAAGGGCCTCGCTCTGCTGGTGGTGTGCATGTGTCCTGGCAGGTTCTGCCAAATTCCAGAAACAGTATTTTTTTTTCTACTTCAGTGCATTCATAACCCACAATTGGTTCTTCATATTTGATTATGAATGAAAATGTTTTTCTAACACAAGGATTTGTTTATAACTTCCAAAGAAAACAGAAATCTGGGCTTTGCCACTTGAAATTTGACCAGAGTTGGAAGAAGACTTCTTTTAAAAGTACCATTACTTCAATGTACATAAAAGCTCTCATTAAAAAAAATATTGTCACTAAAATATACTTAAAGTAGCAAACTTAACATACTTATTATAACTATATATGTATTCATTCATGTGGGGCTCACTGTAAATACTGCTCAGTACACACACTGCTTGCCTTTGGATTGTATATTATATTTATCATATTTATCATATACAATTATAATAAATAATGAATGTCAGTGAGTGTGTCAACAGCTGTTAAAACCAACAGAACTTTATTTTAAACTCTAAAATGAAGGGTTGGACTGAAGCTCAATGTTTCTAAAATTATGCAGAATTAACAAATTAATTTGAAAACCAGCCTTTCCAGCTAACTCTAGCCATGTGCATATAGTTAAGATGTTACACGGCATTTGTTGTGATCAAGCCAGTGAAACACACAAGGTTGTATTTCAGGAACAAGTTACTTTGATAAAACTTTACTGTGAACAGTTTTCAGAGCATAATATCTTTAAAAGATGGCCTCACTCACCTCCTGCAGAACTGTGTAGAAAGATCAGGACCACAAACACGACACCTTTAATCCCAGTCATTGTTCTGTTCCTCACGTCCTCAGTCCACTCTGTGTATTTATCCCTCACATACTTTGAATATGCAGTGGCAACTACACATCAAGGCCACCGGACTGGTTTGACTCAGTGATCTGTAACCTCTCCCGTATAAATGTCATGAAGAGAGAAAGGTTTGATTTCATGTTGCATGAACCTTTTACAGCAAAACCAGATTTCAGTAACTACATTTTTGGGGTCAAAGGTCAAATAAATCGTCATGATTTTTGAGCATAAAAAAGTCATCATTAATACTTGTAGAAATTAGTTTCATATCACTGACCTGCCTATAACCCGTTTGGCTGGCCAGTTAAAAAACATTAAAAAACTTGAAATCAGTTTTTCTCAGATTCACCCTTTGACTAGTTACTGCAGTTAGACTTTGTAGGACAGAATAGAGGAATCACTCTCTGGTCTCAGGTAATTCTCCCTCTTCTTGTTTTTGCTGCTGGTCTAAATGTTCATTTACCTGCTTTACCTTTTTGTTGCATGGATATGTTGACCTGGGAGTCTCTGGCTCCCTGTTCATTTTAAACAAGTATTTGACACTGCAGGAAGGAAAAGTACAAAGAGCACATCTATTTAAATATGGACTGTTGGTTTTCCTGCTGTGAGGAGCTTTAACATGCTGACTCTTGAAAGCAAGAGTACAACATGGGTTCATCTTTCAAAAACTACTGTATCACACGTTGATTCATGGTCTCTTAAACTAAGGAGGGGTGGAGTGGAAGAGGTTCATACTCCACTTTAAAAAGGAGGAGGAGAGAGGAGGAGGAGGAGAGGGAGTAGGGAGGAGAAGGGAGAGTAGGAGGAGGAGAGGGAGTACGGAGGAGAGAGAGGAGGAAGAGGAAGAAAAGGTAGAGGTGGAGGAGAAGGAGGTGGAAGAGGAGGAGGAGACAGTAGAAAGGGGGAGGAGGAGAGATTAGGGAGGACGAGGAGGAGAGAGGAGCAGGAAGAGCAGGACAAGGAAGAGGAGGAGGCGAGAGAGAGGAGGACGAGGAGGGGGGGGGGAGAGAATAGGGAAGAGGAGGAGGAGGAGGAAGAGGAGGAGGAGAGAGATAATAGAGAGGAGGAGGAGAGAATAGGGAGGAAGAGGAGGAGGAGAGAGATAATAGAGAGGAGGAGGAAGAGAGAATAGGGAGGAAGAGGAGGACTCTTTACCTTTTCACTTGCAGGAATGTTTAAAAAGTTTGCATAAATACAATAATGTTTGGATAGTGAGGGTGTATGGAAAGTGAAAACATGCAAAAACATTCTCTTCTTTTATTTTATTATGTTCATTAAAGCTTTGTGATAGTGGTAGGAAAGAAGAAATGTAAATGTTTAACATTTTACTAGAATAAATGACAAATACTGTTCAAAAGCAACTCAGTGACACTTTCATGATCAGAGTCTAAAATAACTGATGGAGCTGTAGCGCCCTCTGCTGGACAAAACTGCAAACAACAAATAATTTATAAAAAAACAAACAATGCACAGTATACATTACAGACATATAAATACAGTCTATTTGATCTGTTGAACATGTTATTAGGACACAAGTAACAAACTGTAGTGAAAGTTTGCTTATAACCATTGACATGATGACCTAAAGCTGGTAAAATAAACACTGTCTACATATGTTAATTGCTTTGGGTAAACAGCAATTCTCTAAGCTGTTTGTAACTGAGAGACAACATTTTTAGCAGCTACTCTCAGTGACCACTTTATAAGGCACACCTGCACAATACAACAGCATCTCTATGTTTTCTTCTTTTACGAAGCTTAGACGTCTAAATGTTTTATTTATACTGTCAGAAAGGTGGCAATACAGGTGCATCTCAATAAATTAGAATATCATAGAAAAGTTTATTTATGTCAGAAATTCAATTCAAAAAGTGGAAATAACACATGATATAGATCCATTACACACAGAATGAAACATTTCATGTCTTAATTTATTTAATTTATTCTAATTAAAATGATTATGGCTTACATTTAATGAAGACCTAAAATTCAGTGTCTCAAAGAAATTGTAATATTACACACACACACACACACACACACACACACACACATATATATATAGAGAGAGAGGGATATGGGTGAAGTAGTTCAGTTACATAAGCCGGGTCCAGATCCTGCAGCGCTCTGTAGGTCAGAGTGAGAATCTTAACTGGATCCTGTAGCAACAGGGAGCCAGTGAAGAGATCTGAGTACGGGGTGATGTGAGATCGTCTGTTTGTCCCAGTGAGGAGCTTTGCTGCAGCATTTTGAATTGACTGTAGACGGTTTAAAGCGGACATACTGAGAGAGGAGAAAAGTGAGTTACAGTAGTGGATACAGGATGAGATGAAGGCATGTAGAAACATCTCAAGTTCAGTATTTGAAACTACTGTTCTCAGTTTGCTGATATTTCTCGAGTGGAAAAAGACACACTCAAACTAGACAGCTGCTTAACATGGGTGTCAAATGACGCTGATTTATCAAATATTACCCCGAAGTTAAGCAAGTGGGGCTGGACAGCAGAGGAAAAGGGCCCAATACACTGTAGGATTGTGGGCACGACCTTAAGGTCTGCAAGGATTTTTTTAAACTATTTTTATTTCTTCTCAAGTGCCCAAGTAATGTTTAAATTTAGCACCAAATCAACCCAAAACTACTGCAACAACTGCAGGCTTAATTGAGCATTGAAATGGACTTTATATACTGATATCAAATGTTCTCATTCCTGCTTTAAGCGTTCAACATTTGAATATGCACCTAATATCAGCTTTCAGATGATGTGCACCACCTCTATATGACATCTGCTGTTGACCTGCTATCTCCTCCTAAAAAACAAAAAATAAGGAGGGGAGGAGCGAAGAGGTTTATACACAACTTTTAAAAAATCCTTTAAACAAGGACTCTTTCCCTTCTCACTTGCAGGAATATGTAAAAAGTTTGCAGCAAATAGAATGTAGTATGTGGATAGTATGGGTGTATGGAAAGTGAAAACGTGCAAAAACATTCACTTTTTTTATTTTTTTAAGTCTATGATAACAACTCACCTTTGCATTAAAGCTTTGTGTTAGTGGTAAAGTGTTTAACTTTACATTTTACTACAATAAATGCCAAAAACTGTTCAGAAGTGTTCAATAAACTAAACAGTCTAAAACAACTGATGGAGTTGTAGCGCCCTCTGCTGGACAAATGAACAAAAATCATAATTTATTTTTAAAATCAAACATACAGATTTTAAAGTATAAATTACAGATAAACACATACAGTCTGATGAACTATTGTTATAGAAACGCAAGCAACACACTGTATTCATTAATTATGCATGGATATGCACAAGTTTGCTTTAAACCATTATGATATCAAGATTAAGATTTTTTTTTTTTACGCCCAACTTTGTTTATTGTTCAACAAAAACAGACACACCACATATGACCAGACAGATCAAGAGCATTATATATTTTTAAAAAAGCAAATAAGAAATGAGAATAAAAATTAAGAAAATAAATAGAATGGGGAAAAAATCACTTCAATTTCAATAAGTTCCTTGTATTGTCAGTGCTCGGGCTCTAATAACACATGTGCAACATCAGTCAGTAGTAAAACATAGGATACAAATAAAATATTTTTGTACAGACAACTTGAAAGTGCTTGAATTTTACTCATTTAAAAATTCACTCTAATTTAATTTAAAGTTGTACATTTGCGGCATAGGAAGAAGACAAAATACAAAACAGATCCTCAAGTACAATGTAAAAAAAATAAAAAATAAGTGTGTTGCATGAGAACAGAAAACACTGTTTAGAAATGTTCAAATATTTCACATTAAAAATTAATTCTGAAGAAAATGCTCTACGATCAAAAGCTCAGTAACCTTACTGCTTTATAGCTTTGTTTCAATTGACACAGGGGCAGTTTCACCGTGCAAAGCCTCATCCAGGGGCAGGGTGCAAGGCTCAGACACACTCTGTTCATTGGCCGCTCTGTTTGATGCAGCACACACATTCACACTCCTGTACTCCTTGTCACATCACTTCCTCGCCTGGTTCTCACGGGTTCATCTTTGCGAGTTAATGACATTTGTTCCTGCTCCTCAGAAGTGGAAACCTTTTTTTTCTGCATTTTGTTCCTGCAAACAAACAGAAAATAGAAATAATTGGTAAAATTCATCAAAGTGAACAGTACAAATTATATATAATCTACTGTATGTTTAGAACTTATAACATAAGTCTTAAATAAATAAATAATGCATCTTCTCTCCCATTTCATGCATTTAGTGATTATTCCTGGTGTTTACTTGTGTCTTCCAGTGTGTTTGTTCTTTGCCCTGGGTAGTTATTAAACCCAGCTCTTTGTGTTATTTAAAGGCTTCATTCTTTCGTTCAGCTGCTCTGCAGCAGTGGTTTACTTTGTCCCCCCTCCTTATCAAAGCTTATTTATTGAAAGGAGCTTGTTATTTCTTTTCATATTGCCTCTTTTAGATATTTCCTCCTGTCCCATCCAGCCGCTTGTGATTTTTGTGGTTCTCCCTCTGGATAACTTTAAGATACCCCGAGTCTGCAACTGTGTCCCATATCTCACTTACCTGACACCTTCAGTCCATTTTCTTGCTAATATTTGTGTACAGAAGTAAGATTTGAGTATTTTTAAACTGTGGTGTGTGTATATGTAACTGTCAGTGTACAATACACATAATCACTACAAACATACACAATAAATAATTAGCAGGTGAAAGCAGAGTGTTTTCTTACCTTCTGTAGTAAACCACGAGGGCTACCAATGACAGCAAACCTACTCCTGCTACTGTAACCATCACACCGACAACACCAATGCCTGTGACAGACGTTTGACGCCCTGAAATAGAAAAAGGGTCAGTGAATTAACTTCCATCCTCTTTGCCCTCCATTTGTGCCCCATGTGCTCTACACCGAGCACAAAAATATAAAACAAAGAATCCCCACATACACCAAACTATCAGAGCCCGACTATCACCTTAAAATAAGCTGCCTCTTTGTGGTCGAACCTGTGCCCAAATACTGAAACAGATATCTTCTGGTAAAACTTTAAATCACAGTTTTTGAAGAAATTAGTTAATTGTAATCGATGACTTTTCAAATGCAATCTTCCCAACACTTTCACCACCTTAGTGATGTCTGAGAAACATCCTGGAAACTGGTAAAACAACAGTTAGTCAGGTGGCAAAAGTTGCCAAACACTGACTGTCAAATAACAGTAAACAACCATGATTTACAGATAATTTCTTGAAAAATACAGATAATGTACACTAAATGTCTGTTTTTTTTTTTTTTTTTTACTTTAATATGACAGAAAGTGTTTGGCAACTTTTACTGAAAGACATTTTACGTTTTTTTTTTGTTTTTTTTTACGATTTCTTTTTACATTAAATGTAAAGTTTTACTGTAGGAAAACAGAAAGTTACCTAAATTTTACATTCAGCAATACGTGTAATTTATTTTTATTTTTTGTTTACATAGAATTCAATGTAATTTACCATTCAAAACCAAGCAATTGAATAAGACTGTAAAAAATAATCTGTAATATTGCCTTCTAATAATTTACAGATGTTTACGCCCATTTTATGGTTTATATGTGTTAATAAAAGTGATTTCCTTTTTTATGGCATTTGCATTTAATAAAGAAATAAACCTGAAACACTGTAGCAGCAATCCTGACAACACTGAGCACAGGAAGTCAGTTTATTATGGAAAAGGTCAAAACATCACCCAAAATCCTTGATCTTACCTTCTATAATCTTTAGAACAGTGTTGGTGACGTATGTCTCCTCATCATCACTGAGCTCACAGGTGTATGTTCCCTCCTGATCTGAAGTTAAGTCCTGCAGTGTGAGGCTGCCTGACTCAGACACACTCTTCACCTGCTGCCTCCACTCCTCTGAGACTGTGTAGGGGACGTTGGCTCTGGTCTGGTTCAGGATGATCTGACTGTGGTCGAACCTCCAGATGAGGAATGTTGGTGGTGTGTTGATGGACGGGCAGGAGATTGTTGTTTCAGTGTTTGAAACATTGATGGAAACTGAAATTATATGACACAGAAATGAAAAAATAATGTGTGTTTATGATCAGATTCTGGTTCCAGATTTAATCAGACTTCACAGAAACACTTACTTGTCTTAGACAAAGTGGCTCTCTTCTTGTTCCTGCGAGTGCTGACGGTGCAGCTGTAGTCCAGATCTTTATCTGAAACTATCAGAGAACTGTTGATGTTGTAGAGCTGCTGTTCAGTCTGATGGACTGTGGTTTTGGTCTGGAGGGTCACGTTGGATGGAGGGTTGGTGGTCCAGGTGAGCTGAGGCTCAGGGTAGATCCCCTCTGAGCTGCAGGTGATCCTGGTTTCTACCTGCTGAATGTCGACTTTAGAGACCAGAGCTGCAAAAACAGAGGACTGTCATGCTGTGCACGGATGGATAAACAAATTATTTTAACAAACCAGTTCCTGTGCTGTGTGTTTCTCATACCGTCCACTTTCAAGTTGATAAATGACTCCTTGTTGTCTCTGAGGGTGCTGGTGTAGCACTTGTATCTGCTCTGGTCCTGAATCTTCACTCCTGTCAGCTGGAGCGAGGCGTTTCCTCCTGAGATCTGATCTCTGAACAGTGACGTCCTGTCTCTGAAGCGTTTGTCCTGGAGTGCCAGCTGGTCTTGGTTGCTGTAGTAGGAGTGGACACGTTTGTCGAGCACCTTAAACCAGTGGATGACCACATCAGCGCCCTTGAAGCTGCACGGTAAGATGCAGCTCTCCATGAAATCACAGGAAACATCAGCATCTGCAACACATCAGGAGCAGAGACGTATCTTTATAACAGATTCAGTGGTGGGGTCCAAAAAAAGTGAAATGATTGAAAAGAGATGCAAAATGGCATCTCATCAAAAAGAAGTCTAAGAGGTCTGGGTGTCTTGCTCCTTTCTAGGAGGTTTGGGTTTGCCAGAGCCCTGTACTCCGAAGCAAGTCCAACATACCCTGGATATCTTTTCGTTGTCTCACTTCACTAAGCATCACAACTGTAATCTTGGATAAGTGGTATCATGAAGGTGGTTATGAGCTTTCTTAGATAACCCAGGCTTTCCTCTTCAGGCTCTGTTTGAGTCACATAAAGGGGGCGTTGCGAGCGTCAGTTGACCTAACTATCGTGTTCGGCCCACTTCCACATGATGAATTCTGGCAGAAAATAACAAGTGTGAATTCATGTGTTAATATTTTATTTTAACCACTCCATGCACTCACTATTACACTGTAAACTGACATTTAAACATTATAATCATGAGGTGGATTTAGATCTGAAACTGTCCCATAATGAAGGATACATCCAAATATATATACATATTTGCCCACTTCAAGAATAAATGATTTTAAGGCCTATTATCTTAGACAAACAGGCAAACAATAGACATTTTCAAATCAGTGTTCTATAAGATGTTATACTGGCAGTTTAAAACTGGCATCAGCAAATTATTATAAAGCATAAAACATAATGTGATGTTATGTTTTAACGGAATTACACAGCATTTCATATGCAGGTAAAGTATTAATCTCTGCTATTTTATTAGCAGGAGATTAGCTATTATTATTATTATTATTAGCTATCTAGGAGAGCAATTTCAGAGACTGTGGGTAAATGTCCAGAAAACTACAAACTGCACTGAGTAGTTCAGTGAGAAACATCAACCAAGTCTTTTGTTCCCGAGTCACTAAAGTAATTTGGGCTAATGCCATATTACTGCTCTAATTACTTCCATTACATTTGTGTGTATTCATCCCTCTGGGATGTTTCACCCTTTTGTTTATTGAATACCCGGCCCACCGCAACCGCTTCCCCTAGAGCAGGGATGGGCAACTGGAGGCCCGGGGGCCACATACGGCCCGCACCCTCACTTGAAGTGGCCCTCAGTACAACTACATGCATTTGCATGCCTATTTAAAATTGCAGTTTCATCATATCTGGTTCAGTGCACGGTCCTATATTATTATTTTTTGTATTGTTGTATAGGCCTACTGTATTAATAGTGTGTGGTTGTCACAAAATCCCACGGCACACCTGGGCTTATCTCACAGTGTGCTGCGGCACACCGGTTGGGAGGCACTGCTAGACACACGGACGTCATATTGGGCGGAGACATAGAGGACATGTCCCCTGCACTTTGTCAAACAGTCGTTTTTGTGCCCTGCAGTTTTTACCGTCTGAAAGAGAAGTGTCAGTCACTCATCAGGTTGTAAACAGCGGCAGGACTTGAACGCCGGTCTGCTGGTTGCCATGGAGACAGCAGTTCCTGTTAATCTGCCGCTGTAAATATCACTTAATCATTTACTTTATCGTTTGAATACCTTGTGGTGTGTGTGTGTGTGTGTGTGTGTGTGTGCGTGTGTGTGTGTGTGTGGTAATTAGGCGCTGCCAGGATGTCTAAAAGAAGGAAAGTGGACATAAGAGACTTGAGAAGTCAAAGTGTAGTTACTCAAACTCAACTAACTTTAGAACCTCAACAATGCAGAGATTTTAAAAAAGCTTAATATTTAATGCCAGTGGCTACACAGTGGTGTAGTGGTTAGCACTCTCGCCTCACGGCTAGAGGGTCGCCGGTTCACCTTCCGCCTGCGGCTCTTCTGTGTGGAGTTTGTATGTTCTCCCCGTGTCAGCGTGGGTACTCCGGCTTCCTCCCCATTAGGTTTAATTGGTGACTCTAAATTGCCCGTAGGTGTGAATAAGAATGTGATTGTCTGTCTCTATATGTCAGCCCTGCGATAGTCTGGCGACCTGTCCAGGAGGAGAGGCTGGAGGAGATGTAGGAGAAGAGGCTGGAGGAGATGTAGGAGAAGAGGCTGGAGGAGATGTAGGAGAAGAGGCTGAAGGAGATGTAGGAGAAGAGGCTGGAGGAGATGTAGGAGAAGAGGCTGGAGGAGGTAGAGGAGGAGAGGCTGGAGGAGGTAGAGGAGGAGAAGCTGAAGGAGATGTAGGAGAAGAGGCTGGAGGAGGTAGAGGAGGAGAGGCTGGAGGAGATGTAGGAGAAGAGGCTGGAGGAGGTAGAGGAGGAGAGGCTGGAGGAGATGTTTTCTTATTTCACTCCAAACTGGACTGCGCACAAAGCGATCAAACAATAGATTCAGCATGTGCTTACTCTCGTTTCTCAGAGACAAGATAATATAATATGTAGACTATTGCAGCCATAAAGACAAAGTGTTACGACTTTATTCTGATTTTAAATCCTTACTGAAGGCTATATCTGCATACTTTACCTACCTCCCTTGGCAGGAGTCAAAATCAGCAGAAAACTTCCGACCAGCAGACACGAAGCAAAATAGATCCACAACATTTCCTGATTTCTTCCTGAACTTCCAGAATTTGGGAAAGTTGGAAAGATATTCACAGATTCGTTGTTCCTGTGTCAATAAGACACCAGAGAAACAACACGTCTATCTGAATAAAGAAAGGTAAAATTCAAGCTACAACTTGATTTATCAATTCCATCCGTCTATGGAGCAGCACCCCTTCAACCGACTCCTCTGCTCACCAGGTGTTGGTTGCAGCTGCTCTTCCTGTGCAGAGATCGTCTACAAAGTGCAATACTGAAGAGAGACACTACAAAAATAACCAATAAGGTTACCATGTAAAGGTGAAGGGTTAAAAAATACATCCACACATTAATCCATCTCTGCTGGTTTTACTACAACAAAATCTGTTTTTATGTGAAATATTTTTAGACATAAAATATGTAATAACTACATGATTGAAGGTTGTAGTAGCATAGGCGTAATTTATGGAGGGAATTGGTGGAAACCCACCCAATAATCTAAACCAGCCACCACAACCCACCCAATATGATACCATAATTATTGATAATGAATGTTAAGTATTATAAACACAACAATGTGGTCGATTTTCTAAATTTAGCAGTAAAACATAGTGACGTTTGTCTGCACCCCCTCCCCGCTCTGAGATTTGGTTTTGCGCACTTATGCATTTAACACAAGCTGAGAGTAGTAAATGTGCTTGAGATGAAGGAGAACCTGTGTTTAGTGCAGGAAACATGAATAAAAATGTCTGTAGCTCATGTAAATGTGTGGGCTGTTCAGGTGATTTCACTGAGGCAAAGAATAGAACAGTTGCAACAGTTAGCAAGTTCAGAAAATGACAATTTTGCTGCAATGTGAAGTTCAGTCCAGTATAGAATCCTGTTTGATTGTAAGGTGTGTTATGTTGGAAAGTTGTCTTATATGTTGCTTTGAATTTTATGGTTAAAACTTTAGATTGTTGTGAATGTGATTTATGCTTTATTTTCACTATTCTTCTCTGTCTCTCTACCTGAGTGGCTCATCATGCAGCCTGTGTGTGTTTATGTTTATTTACTTGAGCAAATAAATTAAGTTTATGTTTGTAATATTATACATACATATGTGTGTGTGTGTGTGTGTGTGTGTGTGTGTGTGTGTGTGTGGTCTGCTTTGACTGTGATACAGTGTAGCCTTGTATTTCTTCATTGCGTTGAATAGTGAAGACAAGAATAATACAAATTATACGTTTATTTGATAGAGAAATTATCTAGATAGTGATGAAGTAAAAAAGTGAGATATAATTATATTAAGACTGAAATATAACTACTTTATAATATTAAGTCTAAAATACACAAATCTTTGAATAGAGTTGTTAAAAACTTTTAAATACACAGACAAAATCAATTTGAAAATGTTTTATTTACTGAAAACAAAATATAAAAGCTGAAAGAAGACAACAACATTATAGTTACTGCACTCTGTTTGTTCATTACTACTAGAACCTTTTACAGCAAAACCAGATTTCAGTAACTACATTTTTGGGGTCAAAGGTCAAATAAATCGTCATTTGTTTTTGAGCATAAAAATTACATCATCAATACATGTAGAAATAAGTGTCATATCACTGACCTGCCTATAACCCATTTGACTGGCCAGTTAAAAAACATTTAAAGCAGTTTTTCTCAGATTTACCCTTTGACTAGTTACTGCAGTTAGACTTTGTAGGACAGAAGAATCACTCTCTGTTCTCAGGTAATTCTCCCTCTTCTTGTTTTTGCTGCTGGTCTAAATGTTCATTTACCTGCTTTACCTTTTTGTTGCATGGATATGTTGACCTGGGAGTCTCCAACTGGCTCCCTGTTCATTTTAAACAAGTATTTGACACTGCAGGAAGGAAAAGTACAAAGAGCACATCTATTTAAATATGGACTGTTGGTTTTCCTGCTGTGAGGAGCTTTAACATGCTGACTCTTGAAAGCAAGAGTACAACATGGATTCATCTTTTCAAAAACTACTTACGTTGATTCATGGTCTCTTTAATTTAGTTGAACCATACAGTGGAATAATTTTACACCATTTCTCTTTTTTCACAGTAATTTTAACCATCATTACTACTGACAACTTTCTCCATCCATATCAATCCTGCTTTAAATGTTCAAAATTCAAATATGTACGGAATTTCAAATTTAATCTTCCAGCTTTCAGATGGTGTGCACCACTTTTTCACGTGCAGGAATGTTTAAAAAGTTTGCAGAAATAGAATAATGTTTGGATAGTGTGGGTGTATAGGAAGTGAAAACATGCACAAAACATTCTCTTCTTTTATTTTATTATGTCTATGATAGCAACTCACATTTGTTACATGTGTTACACCCCGGCCTAGAGGTAACATGAGCGTAACACTTCAGGGTGAGTACAGCCAACATAACAAACACAATATGTTTTAATTGGAACTAACTTACCCAACAACAAAGAAATAGTTTAAAAGGAAATAGGTGGAAAGATTCAACACTTCATGACAATCAAATTTAACAAGACCCAATATGGGACAACATGCCCTGAAGTCAGGACAAAGGCAGAGAGGAAGACATCTCCAAGAGGAGCAGCACCTCCCTCTGGCCAGGAGAATTAACTACATTAATACTCTGAAATGCACACACCAAAACCATGACGCACGGTCATAACACATAAAGCTCTGTGTTACTAGTAAGACAGAAGAAATGTAAGAGTTTAACTTTACATTTGATCAGATGATTAACAAATGTAATTTCTTTATAAAAGCATTAGAACAGAACAGAAGACTGTTTAAAATGTTCTAATACTTTACAATCAAGTTAAATTCAGTTTGAACAAAATGCTCAATGATTATAATACTATAATTATACTTATGATAAATAATCAAACAAACAATATAATACAACAGCTTATCTCCACACTCAGCACCAACAATGTGCAAGTAAGAAATGTGTTGGTGCATTGCTATCTTGAGGCAGCAGAAAGTGATTGTGATCCTGATCGGCAAAAAAATTCACAGAGAGAGAGAGAGAGAGAAATATAATCAGTACTAACAGCTGGCTAATTTTAAAGTGCAATGAGCTGGTGACACGTTCAGTCAGGTGTTGAAAAAACACCATAAAGAGTTGACTGATTAATTTCTACATCTAATAGCTTCATTTTTACATAAACATGACTCGACCTCAAGTTCATAGTCATGAAGTCTGTCTAGTGCAATCAGCCAATTCCAAATGAACCCTAGTGTGGTTCAGTTGGAAGGGTTAGGGTTAGACAAGAGATGCTGAATAAAGTCCACAAAAACAATGATTTTTATAAAATCATTCGAGATCAGCTGGAGGAGAAAGGATTTGTGCGCATGATAGATTAGTGCAGAGTCAAAGTAAAAAAACTAACAAAAAAAAAAAACATGTAGAGTGACTTTGTTCCTCAAAGCAAATTCAGCATATTCATGCTTCATCACTACGGCAACTTATGCAGGGAAACTAATGAAATCTTTGTCGGACACATCTCGCATGACTATCCAGATTTAAATATTTGCTTCAGTCACAGCCTCTTCAGAGTGGTTCATCTTCTGTTCCTGTGCATTATGTTCCTGTGAAGAAAACAGAATTAATTAGTAAAATACATCAAAGTGAAACTCAACCAAAACGTTTATGTATGTGTCTTCAGTATAATGTGATTTATTCAGTGGTGGGGAGTGAAAAAGTACAATAAGGTACTGTACTAAAGTACAATTCAGATTAACTTTGACTTTACTTGATCACTTTTTACACCATTATGTTGATCAGGGAGATGCAGCTACTTAGCTACTTACAGTCAATTAACAATATATTTAAAAAACAACAACATTTAGATCTGCTGCAGCCAGCTATAATATTAGAATACATTTTACATGTTTCTGCAAATAATCCAATATTATATAAGATGCAACAACGACAGAAATATTCAAGAATGTTGAATATTTACACATATTATCTTGTTGTATGTGTTTTCTTTGTACTTTTATTTCAAGAACAGCTGTGGAGGCGGCAAGAAAGCATTTCACTGCACAATGTTGAGATATTTAGAGAATGTGACTGATAGAAAATGAAAGAAACTTTTTTTCCTTCAGTAAATTTTCTTGGTAATACTTATGAACTTAAGTAAGATTTGAGTATTTAATAAACTGGTCTGTGTGTGTATGTACCTGTCTGTGTACAACACACAAAATAACTACAAAAATACACAAAAAATAATTAGCATAATTAGCCAGTGCATGTTTACTTACCATCCGCAAATCATGAGGGCTGCTAGCAATAACAGAAACACTACGACTAGTACTGCAACCATCAAACCGACAACGATGATTGTGAACATCGTTTGACTCCCTGAAATAGAAAAGTGTCAGTTAATTAAACTTTCTACTAACCAAACTTTCATCCTCTTTGCCTTCCACCTGTGCACCATGCACTCTACAATGGGCACAAAAATATAAGACAAAAAATCCCCACATACACCAAACTATCAGAGCCCTGATTGTGCCTTAATGATTCTTCTTAGAAACACTTACTTGGTTTAAACAAAGTGGCTCTCCTCTTGTTCCTGCGAGTGCTGACGGTGCAGCTGTAGTCCAGATCTTTATCTGAAACTATCAGAGAACTGTAGATGTTGTAGAGCTGCTGTTCAGTCTGATGGACTGTGGTTTTGGTCTGGAGGGTCACGTTGGATGGAGGGTTGGTGGTCCAGGTGAGCTGAGGCTCAGGGTAGATCCCCTCTGAGCTGCAGGTGATCCTGGTTTCTACCTGCTGAATGTCGACTTTACAGACCGGAGCTGCAAAAACAGAGGACTGTCATGCCATGCACGGATGGATAAACAAATTATTTTGACAAACAAGTTCATGAGCTGTGTGTTTCTCATACCGTCCACTTTCAAGTTGATAAATGACTCCTTATTTCCTCTGTTGGTGCTGGTGAAACATCTGTATCTGCCCTGGTCCTGAATCTTCACTCCTGTCAGCTGGAGCGAGGCGTTTCCTCCTGAGATCTGATCTCTGAACAGTGACGTCCTGTCTCTGAAGCGTTTGTCCTGGTGTGCCAGCTGGTCTTGGTTGTTTGAGTAGAAGTGAACAGGTTTGTCGAGCACCCGAAACCAGTGGATGACCACATCGATGTTACCCTGGAAGCTGCATGGTAAGATGCAGATCTCCATGAAATCACAGGAAACTTCTTCTGCATCTGCAACACAGGAACAGAGACGTATCTTTATAACAGATTCAGTGGTGGGGTCCAAAAAAAGTGAAATGATTGAAAAGAGATGCAAAATGGCCAAAAAGAAGTCTAAGAGGTCTGGGTGTCTTGCAGCTATGTTACATACAGTAGCTCTACTGTAATTGTAGCTATGTTACATACAGTAGCTCTACTGTAACTGTAACTAGAAAATTTCCTCTGGGGAAATTCTGAAAGGGCCACAGAGGCTAATGCCAGTGTGTGTACACTATGATGAGATTCTTCAGAGATTTCAAACAATTAATACTAGTAATGTTATGATGCTAAATTATATACAAGGAGCACACCTACAACAAGCATTCCTTTTCAAGTATTTATTTATACAGCAACCTATGCCCTTTAACCTCAAAATGTGTGTGCGTGTGTGTGTGTGTGTGAAGCATGTGTATCTGGAGGAGTGTGCGTGCTTACACGCGCATTTGTTCATGCATGTGTCTGTAACTGTAATTACATAAAATGACCTGTGTGTGTGCGTGTATCTGTAACTGTAATCACATCAAAGCATCAAAGGCTTTGCGGTCGACCACTCAGAGCAGAGCAATCAACAGAATTCTTCTAGCACAGTGACAGCAGCCAGAGGTGGACAGACTGGAATTTCTGGCCTCGAACAGAAAGCATTTTTGGCAAATCCGTAATATCTATCATTAATCCGACTTCACTTTGAGCGTCCTGAGTTCTTCCTGAACGTCTACATATGTTTGTTTTTTTTAAGAAAAATTAAAAAATAGCTTTGTTAGAGCGATCTAAAAAACTGTTACATCTCCCTTTTTCAGAAATCTTCCTGCATTTTTAATATGGGAGCCAATGAGACTGTTGGTGTGTGTTGGTGGCCATCTGTGTGTCCAACGCCCAAACTATAACTCTGACAGCTTTACCAGAGGATTGTGAGTGAGAAGACATATTTTCCTACGTTTCTATGTATAAATTATCTCTGTAGAGTGGAATTTGCGGCCTGGAGCGCAGTTTTCAAATTTATTTTTTGACAGTTTTTTCTCTCCCTCTACACTCTGGCGATGATGTCACACACTGTGACACGAACATTCCGTGCAATACACACCCATTATAATCTCAGAATTTCTCCAAAAATGATCATGGTCATTGAACAGGGATTGATAAAAAACTATATGACCTATCGAAACGTGGATTAATACACCGATACACAAGACTTGTGTCTACTGTTTAAAGTTAAAATGGAGTCTCTAGGTGAAATTATGCCAGAGAAGTAGACGTTTAAAAATCTCCAATTATTGTTCTTTTTCGCTCATTTTTTTTCGTCCGTCCCATTCACTTCAATGCAAAATTTTTACATTGCGAAAAATTCGTATTCCATAGAGAAAAGTAATAGCACACGATCCCGATCAAACCGCACGTTTTGATATATAATTTGTCCTGCAACTCTTCAAGTTGTAGGACTAGTAGCGGGACGAAATTGCGTCCGGAAGAGGAAGAGGAAAAAAACAAAACAGTATAACAATAGTGCTCGGTGCGATTGCCCCGTGATTGGCCCTAACTATGTTACACATACAGTAGCTCTACTGTAACTGTAACTATGTTACATACAGTAACTATATTGTAACTGTAGCTATGTTACTACAGTACTGTACTGCACGGCTCCGTTTGGTGACATTATTATCATACTATATATATTATAATTATTATGTAACGTTACGACTTAACACATTTCCATTTATATCTAATTCTCCTCGCTGAGAATTGTATGGATCAGATTGACTATTGACATGTGTGAGGTGCTGTTTCTGCTTTCTAGCTGATTTCAAGCTGAAGACTCAGAACATAACCTGGTCCCGACCAGGTTAGCTTCACAGCATGAGTTACCATGGTGATCTTGCCAGATCAAAAGAGAATCATCTTTGTGAAACTGAACCCAGGGTTAAACCACAAGTTACCTCGCTAACCCTCAAATCCACTGTTTTGACCACATAAACGTGATGATTTCTGTAAATTAGAGCTTTATTTTGTCTTCAGAGGAAAGTTTATTTTTGTTTTGTGAAGCTATAATAAATTGCATTAATCCTCGGAAACTGTGGACATTTAATTTGTCCTAGCTCACTCATTTTGGTAAAGTGAGCACAGATTATGACCAAGTCTTTTGTCCCAGAGTCACTAAAGTAATTTGCGCTAATGCCATATTACTGCTCTAATTACTTCCATTACATTTGTGCACAAATCTCTCTACCTTCTGGAAAATAAAATAAAAAATAGCTATCACTACTGGGACCAATCTGATCCGTGCCAATCTCAATCTCATATAGAGGGACACTCTGAGGATGCCTCTCATCGATTTGAAGTAAAATTAATCTTTGACAATGTAGAATTTGCCTTTAATTGCAATCTGAAAGAAAATAAGTCCTCTTCTGAAAGAAAATGGAGTATAATGTGAGATTTCAAAAGACATTTATTTTGAAAATACACATTTGAATGTCCTGAAATCAGGTAAGGGTCTACTGTCCACCTAAATGTGGAATGAGTCTCTGATTATTGACAGTTTGCTTTTAATTGCCATCTGAAATTGGCAAAGAGCTGTTTCCTTTTATTAAGTTGAATTAAAAAAAATAATATGGCTCATTTTTTTTATTTATAACAAATTAAATTCCATGTATATTCCCAGGGAAAATAATATTCCTTATTGACGCTGTACTCACTTTGAAGTTGGCCTTTGTTAATGTATTCCTCAGTAAATTCTGACTAGGCTACTCACAGATGAAATACTAAAAAGTAAGATTTCTCACACACACTAATAACACTGTTAATTCACCGTCTTTTGCGTGTGTGTGTGTGTGTGTGTGTGTGTGTGTGATGGAGTTTTTTTTTCTTTCTGATATAGACAGTTAGACACGTTTCTCTATCATGCTGGCCTTATTTTGAAGTGAAGAGGGGTGTAAAATGTACATGCTGTAGTGAATTGTAACTTGTTAGTAAAAACAATTTTATTAGAATTTATAACAATATAGCCTAATATACACTACCTATAAAAAGTATTCATCCCCCTTGGGTGTTTCACCCTTTTGTTTATTACTATTTATTACTTTGATAGTAAAGATGTTTTTTTTGCTAATTCTTTTTAAAAAGCCCAAATTATATTGACCATGCGTTCATGTGTAAAAGCAACAAAAGGATAAAACATCCAAGGGGGATGAATACTTTTTATATTCAGTGTATATTCAGTAGCTGCATGGCCGACAGCCGGCGCTATGGTAATCTCTGAATAATGCCCGCACCACTGCAAGCGAAAAAGGCGAAACTAAAAGTTTAAAAATAGTTATTGTGAGGGTAGTGTAGAATTTGCCTCTGCATTGGGAAATGAATGCGCGCAAAGTACTAACTATTAACTGCATTTTATTATGAATTTCCACAGTGAAAAGTCCTGTAAATGTGTGAGGATATACCTGCAGTCCTTTAGAATGAACCTGCAGTGAAATTAGTGACTGGAAACAGATAGTTTAATTTTAATTAATTTTCTTATGTAACATTTTTAATGTACAGTAAATATTCAAATGCATTTTATTATGAATTTCTACAGTGAAAAGTCCTGTAATTTTGTGATAATATACCTTAGGTGCCACAGAATGAACCTGCAGTGAAATTAGTGACTGGAAACAGACAGTTTAATTTTTATGATTTTTTAAAAATATAATGTAATATTTTACTGTACATGTAGCTGTTGATGTAACGTTCATACTTCATCTCCTCTCTGCTGGTAAGAGTTTTATACTGAAAAAAAGGTGATAAAGAATGACAATAAAGTGTTTATCCTTCATGTCAGCTCGCTTGGAGCAGTTTAGTGTGTGGTTGTCACAAAATACCACGGCACATCTGGGCGTATCTCACACTGTGCCGCTGCTAGACAATTACACATGAATAATAATTAATAATATATATTTATATCAGAGAATATGTAATGCATCCATAAAGACAAAGTGTGACGACTTCATTGTGATTTTAAATCCGTACTATAGACTATATCTGCGTACATACACACTTTACCTACCTCCCTTGGCAGTAGTCAAAATCACCAGAAAACTCCCGACCAGCAGCCAAAAGGACCACAACATTTTCTGACTTCTTCCTGAACTTCCAGAATTCGGGAAAGTTGGAAAGATATTCACAGATTCGTTATTCCTTTGTCAATATGTCATCAGAGGAACATTGTTTTCAGAGAGACAACACGTCTATCCGAATAGGTAAAAGAAGGTCCGCCCAGGAGCAACACCACACCTTCAACTGTCTGCTGTGTACACCTGGTGTTCCTAGTTTGCTGCTCTTCCTGCGCATGTCCGGTCTACAAAGTGCAATACCGAAGAGAGACGCTAAGAAAATATTCAATAACGTTACCATGTAAAGGTGAAGGGTTAAAAAATACATCCACACATTAATCCATCTCTGCTGGTTTTACTACAACATCTGTTTTTATCTAAACTTTTTAGACATGAAATATGTAATAACTACACTATTGACGGTTGTAGTATAGTACTAAAATCCCCTCAACTCATCTTGGTAGAACTACAACATGACAAAAATGTAACAATATGTGCATGACAAAACAACTTTGCTTACATTGCAGTTGCATCAAAATGCATGTAATCCAATTGACAGTAATTCAAAACTTCCTTGTCTCTAAACTTCATATTTTTGTGTTATTATAACATGCCTAAAGTTATGCACATCACAACAAATGCTGGTTACTTAAACTGCTACATCACACAAGTTATATTACTATTTTAATAAATGTTTTAAAATGGGAAAGAAGTCCTTCATCCAAAAATGTAAAATAAATAAATATTTATTTTAATAATCAAAATGTGGAAAACTATTGACAGACTTTAATTTAGCTGCACACACTTTCTGTAGCCCATTTTATGGAATTACTTGCGCTAAACTAAATTACTGGATATGCAGTTTAAAAGTGAACTACGTCCATTATCTATGTTGTATCTATTATATTGTACTGGTATTTAACTGCAGATCATCTCAAGGTTAGCCTCATTACAGATCATCTATTGATGTAGTTTAATTATAGTTGACTGAATTATGTCTCACCCAAACAGTAGCAAAAACATTCTTGGGATGGTCCATAATTCCACAGAGGGAGCAGAAATTATTTTTTGAAACTAAAAATAGAAATAGATAATGAATGATTTAAATATTCTGATAATGCCGGATCCTTTGAGAATTTATTTTGCCATGTCTGGATAACAAAAAACCCACATGTACTGTGTTTTAACCTACACAGTACTGCACAATTTTGTCTTATCAGGAAATAACATTTTGCATAAAACCCCCTGCACGAAAAAGACTGCACAGGTTTGCAATTGCAAAGGTAGCATGAGCCTTTAAACCTTTGTCATCATTTCTTTTCCTGGTGGAATGGGCAACAGACTTCAGCACATGTACCGAGCATATGTGTAGCACTGTAAACACTTTTATGTATTTTTCCATGTAATTTGTCCTGAACAAATGGCAAAAGCCCTGTCCAAGTAGCTGATGTTGCTCTCTTTGTTGAAAGACAGAAAAACATTCTGTCGTAGTGCTCAGCTGTAATCAAGTTCAACCTGATGAACAAGTATATTTGTGTACTGTGACAGCTTGTGAAGAAACTGCAATAGTCAGAATGTGATTGTTGATATGGAGGGTTGATCAAGGTGAAGGCTTGTGTTTATTCAGATTGGTTGCATATTCCTGTCTCAGTGTCCAAATGTTCACCAAAGGGGTCAACTTGAAATAGTTGCATGTACTCAGACATCTTGATAAATCAAGTCATATTCATTAATAATGTTTTGTGTCAGGTACATCTCCATTAAAAAAAACATCATTGTGAATTATTTTGCTCTTGATATTCTCTGATATGATCACTGTTACGTCCACTGATCGAACCCAGCCAGCAGACAATAACGTGACAATCATAAAATCAACGAAGTCAAAAGTGAAGTGAACAATTATGATTTTTTTTTAAGAACAACAAAAGAAAGACACACTAAGGTGGGGGAGGATGGGACAAGTGATTGTGCCAAAAGAAAGTTGAAATAATAATATAAAAAAAGGCCTATCTAAACTACCTGTGAAGAAAAACAAACAAAGGCCTAACTAACTTCTCTACAAAAAACGGCTTTTCAAAACAATACAGTGGTGGCACAATCAATAAACCTAGTGGAGTAACAGAAAGTCAACTACGTGAGTGCAAATGTACAATTTTTTTCCTCATCATGCTCTAAGTAAAAACTTACAAAATGGAGGAGAAGCAGCTTTTGGCTTTTATATATATATATATAAACAAGGAGGAAGGAGGAGGAGGAGAGAGAGAATAGGGAGGAGAAGGAGGACTCTACCTTTTCACTTTCAGGAATCTTAAAAAAGTTTGCATATATAGAATAATGTTCGGATAGTGAGGGTGTATAGAAAGTGAAAACATACAAAAACATTCTCTTCTTTTATTTTATTATATTCATTAAAGCTTTGTTTTAGTGGTAGAACAGAAGAAATGTAAATGTTTAACATTTTACTAGAATAAATGACAAATACTGTTCAGAAGTAACTCAGTGACACTTTCATGATCAGAGTCTAAAATGGAGCTGTAGCGCCCTCTGCTGGACAAAATTGCAAACAACAAATAATTTAAAAAACAAACAGAACACAATGCTCAGTATACATTACAGACATATAAATACAGTCTATTTGATCTGTTGAACATGTTATTAGGACACAAGTAACAAACTGTAGTGAAAGTTTGCTTATAACCATTGACATGATGACCTAAAGCTGGTAAAATAAACACTGTCTACATATTTTAATTGCTTTGGGTAAACAGCAATTCTCTAAGCTTTTTGTAACTTTTTCGTGATTGCATTAATGAGCAATATATTCATTGTTTTGGGTCTTTTCACACTCAATGACAGACAAGACACAAACTTTCAGCAAGAGTAACAATAACAACAACAAACAGGACAAACCAATAAGAAATAAATGGATAAAGTATTGAAATAAAATCATCATCAAAATAGAAGAAAGTAACATAAACACATTCATTTTACAAGGAATTTAAAGGCAAACCAGCGGTGAACGCCGTCTTTGGCTCCGTTTTGTGTAACAGTTAATTTTGCATATATTGTTTGTGTGACATCTACTATTGACCTGCTATCTCCCCCTAAAAAACACACAAAATAAGAAAGGGACGGAGTAGAGTTCAATAGGTTATTACTCAAGTTAAAAAAGTCCTTGAAACTTTGAGAGACAAAATTTTTAGCAGCTACACTCAGTGACCATTTTATAAGGCACACCTGCACAATACAACAGCATCTCTATGTTTTCTTCTTTTACGAAGCTTAGACGTCTAAATCTAAATTATTTATACTGTCCGAAAGGTGCATCTGAATAAATTAGAATATCATAGAAAAGTTTATTTATGTCAGTAATTAAATTCAAAAAGTGGAAATAACACATTATATAGATCCATTACACACAGAATGAAGCATTCCATGTCTTCATTTATTTAATTTCTAATTATAATGATTATGGCTTACATTTAATGAAGACCTAAAATAAAAAATTTAAAAATATTACAAAAGACCAATTTTAAAAAGTATGTTTAATATGGAAAAGTATGTCCATTTATATGACTCAATACTTGGTTGGGGCTGTTTGACTTGAACTACTGGAAATGGACTTTTCATCATACTCAAATGTATTGAGATGCACCTGTACTACTTTGTTAACACTGTTGAGGTCGTAGTCGGTATTACTGTGGATTGCAAATTTCCAGCTTGGCATATCAGTAGTTTTCCAGAGAGAGTCAAGTTATTTGTGCGACCTAAGGCAATAAATCAGGCTTAGTGCATGGGGGGCACGCTCTACCAGGTGAGATACCAGGTGGGACAGCAGGTGAGACACCAGGTGAGAAACCAGGTGAGATACCAGGTGGGACACCAGGTGGGACACCAGGTGGGACACCAGGTGGGACACCAGGTGAGACACCAGGTGGGACACCAGGTGAGATACCAGGCTAAGCATATAATTAAGTAACATTCCTGTAAAAGTGCCATCTGGCTAATTTTCAAGTTCAGTCCTTTGACAAGACATTTAGACACTAATCAGCTGATGGTGATTTGCCTCTTTTTTCTTTTTTTTATTTACATATAATTGAAATGATCACATGGCAGAGAGACTCTGTCTTTTATGCAACACACACACGTTTAATGCATGAACCTGGAGAGAGTGTGTGTGATTCTTTGGATGAGTTGAGTGACTTTGTTCCTGAAAGCAAATTCAGCATAGTTCATGCTTCATAACTATGGCCCCGTTTACACGAGGACGCTCGCGGGTAAAAACGACAAAATATTTTATCGGAAGTGCCTTTCGTTTAGACGGTGACGGCGTTTTGGGGGCTTAAAAACGCAAAAATCTGAAACCACCTTCCAAAGTGGAAAAGTTGAATCTGCTCCTCCGTAGCGTGTCCGTCTACACTGCCAAGACACAAAACTCTGCTCAGATCTGCTCACGTCACGTATGTGTTTACGTCACATACGTGCTCCAGTACAGGAAAATAAACAAACGTGGGATTATTTCCATGCGTCGGACCTTCAAGCTGCTCTGGCAGCTCTAATAAACTTACAGGAGTCTTTCCACCAAATGTACAGGATATGTACAGATAGTATTAGTGAACAGAGAAGGATCTGGAATTACCTCCATCACATTCTGGATGCAGCAATTCGTCGGAGGCGAGCCAGACGGCTGTGAACGAGACCTGGGAGATCTAGTGATGGTGGAGAACTTTGTGGAAGGAGTAGCTGATGAAAATGTGTGGCGTGAAAACTTCTGCATGCCCAAAGATGCTCTTATCGCTTTAAGTGATGCCGCCTGGCATGCATACAATCGAATTTCACACACTTTCTCACACGAGATCACAATATTCTCTTGTCTCGCCTAAACACCTGTGTCGGCATTAAAGGCACCGCTCTTAAATGGTTTGAGTCATACCTGTCAGATAGGAGCTTCTCTGTGCAGCTGGGCCAGTTTTCCTCAGACTCTTCCCCCCTGAGCTGTGGGGTGCCTCAGGGTTCCATTTTGGGCCCCCTCCTCTTTTCTATTTATATGTTGCCATTAGGGTCTATATTTAAAAAGTATAATGTCTCCTTCCATTGCTATGCGGATGATTTACAAATATATGTACCGCTAAAAATGAACAACCCATCCTCTGTGCAGGTCTTATTAGACTGCCTAAAAGACATCCAGTCATGGATGGCAGCAAACTTTCTGTCAATAAATAAAAACAAAACTGAGATCATTTTATTTGGTCAACAAAATATTCTAGATGGCTATGACAGCGCCATTGGTAGCCTTGAATCTCTATGTCAACCCTCTGCAAGGAACCTTGGGGTTACTCTGGATTCTGACTTCAAGTTTACCAAACAGATAAGCTCCACTGTTAAAACCAGCTTCTTCCAACTACGGCTACTATCAAAAGTTAAGACTTATCTCCCCACAACTGATTTTGAGCGAGTCATCCACACATTAATCACATCACGCCTAGACTATTGTAATTCTTTGTTTGTTGGTCTTGACCAGTCAGCAGTGCGCCGCTTACCGGTTGTTCAAAATGCAGCCGCCCGCCTGCTGACTGGGAAGAAACGGTGTGACCACATAACCCCCATCCTTGCATCTTTGCACTGGCTACCTGTAAATTTTAGGATCCAGTTTAAGGTTTTATTAATTGTTTTTAAGTGCTTGAATGGTCTGGCACCATCTTATTTATCAGAGCTTTTAAAACCCCACAGTACTTCCAGAGCACTTAGGTCGTCTAACCAGCCGCTCCTGGTCGTACTGCGGTCCAGACTCTGTACTCGTGGGGACAGAGCCTTCTCTGTGGCGGCCCCAAAGCTGTGGAACAGCCGACCTCTCTAGGTCAGAGCTGCACAGTCTGTTGAGCACTTTAAAACATTATTAAAAACCTATTTATTCTCCTTGGCTTTCAGTCCCAGCTAGGCAAGAATCCTTGGCTTTCTTTTTTTTTTTTACCCTTTTATTTGTCTTTTTATCTCTAACACTGTTTTGGATTGAGTTTATATTACTATTTTATTCTATTTTATTTTATTGTTTTTAGTATTTTATTGTTTTCATTGTTTTTATTTATACCTATTTGTGTATGATTTATTCTATTGTAATAACTGTACCGCACTTTGGTCAACTGAGGTTGTTTTTTAAATGTGCTCTATAAATAAACTTTGACTTGACTTGACATGACTTTAGCGTCACCGTATGCAGCAGATTTCCTCCCGAAAATGATCGTCTAAACACAGAAAAAAAAGTGAAGACGCGACGCCACTTTTGTGTCTTCTGTTTAGACCGTCCTCGTGTAAACGTAGCCTATGGCTACTTATGCAAGGAAACTGGTGAATTCTCAACCGAATAGCAGCAACATTTAGTATTCTCAATAGATTTGATCTCACATGACTACTCAGGTGGAAGATTTGTTCCAGTCTTTAACAGCCTCTTCAGAAGGTTATGGAGGGTTAATAAATCATGTTCATGAGCCTTTTGTTCCTGTGAACAAAAAGAAAACAGAATTCATTCGTAAAATACATCAAAGTAAAACTCAACAAAAATGTTTATGTATGTGTCTTCAGTATAATATGATATTTTCAGTGGTGGGGAGTGAAAGAGTACAATAAGGTACTGTACTAAAGTACAATTCAGATTAACTTGGACTTTACTTGATCACTTTTTACACCACTATGTTGATCAGGGAGCTGCAGCTGCTCTGCAGATGAAGACTGTAAAAACCTAAAATGTATTGTATTAAACAGTCATTTAAACTAGTCACCAGTACCGGCATACATCTTACAGGTTTCTGCACATAATACAATATTATTATATTTGATGGAACAACAACAGAGACTGCTGCATGATTAATTTTTTTTTTTTACATTAGTCGTGAATAAATAATATTTACACATTATCTTGTTTATATTTCAATGGTTTTTTTTTTTAAAGAACAGTTCTGGAGGCGGCAACAAAGCATTTCACTGCACAATGTCGAGATATTTAGAGAGTGACTGATCGGTAATTCTTATGAACTAAGGTATGATTTTAAGTAGGAGAGTATTTAATAAACTGGTCTGTGTGTGTGTAACTGTCTGTGTAGAACACACTTAATCACTACAAACATACACAATAAATAATGAGCAGGTGAAGGCAGAGAGTGTTTCTTACCTTTTGCAGTAAAACACGAGGCCTCCCAATAACAGCAAACCTACTAGTACTCCAACCACCACACCGACAACGATGCCTGTGACACTCGTTTGGCTCCCTGAAATAGAAAAAGTGTCAGTTTTTGAGGTCATGAGTTCCAACACTGGCAACAACTTACGGAAAGGGTCAAAACATCACCCAAAATCATTCATCTTACCTTCTATAATCTTTAGAACAGTGTTGGTGACGTATGTCTCCTCATCATCACTGAGCTCACAGGTGTATGTTCCCTCCTGATCTGAAGTTAAGTCCTGCAGTGTGAGGCTGCCTGACTCAGACACACTCTTCACCTGCTGCCTCCACTCCTCTGAGACTGTGTAGGGGACGTTGGCTCTGGTCTGGTTCAGGATGATCTGACTGTGGTTGAACCTCCAGATGAGGAATGTTGGTGGTGTGTTGATGGACGTGCAGGAGATTGTTGTTTCAGTGTTTGAAACATTGATGGAAGCTGAAATTATATGACACATAAATGAAAACAAGTGATACAATATCTTGTGTTTGTGATCAGATTCTGGTTCCAGATTTAATCAGACTTCACAGAAACACTTACTTGTCTTAAACAAAGTGGCTCTCCTCTTGTTCCTGCGAGTGCTGACGGTGCAGCTGTAGTCCAGATCTTTATCTGAAACTATCAGAGAACTGTAGATGTTGTAGAGCTGCTGTTCAGTCTGATGGACTGTGGTTTTGGTCTGGAGGGTCACGTTGGATGGAGGGTTGGTGGTCCAGGTGAGCTGAGGCTCAGGGTAGATCCCCTCTGAGCTGCAGGTGATCCTGGTTTCTACCTGCTGAATGTTGACTTTAGAGACCAGAGCTGCAAGAAACAGAGGACTGTCATGTTGTGCACGGATGAATGAACAAATTATTTTAACAAACCAGTTCCTGTGCTGTGTGTTTCTCATACCGTCCACTATCAAGTTGATGAATGACTCCTTGTTTCCCTTGTTGGTGCTGGTGAAACATCTGTATCTGCTCTCATCCTGAATCTTCACTCCTGTCAGCTGGAGCGAGGCGTTTCCTCCTGAGATCTGATCTCTGAACAGTGACGTCCTGTTTTCGAAGCGTTTCTCCTGGAGCTCCAGCTGGTCTTGGTTGTTGGAGTAGGAGTGAACACGTTTGTCGAGCACCTTAAACCAGTGGACGATCACATCAGCGCCTCTCTGGAAGCTGCACGGTAAGATGCAGCTCTCCATGAAACCACAGGACACCTCAGCATCTGCAACACATCAGGAACAGAGACGTATCTTTATAACAGATTCAGTGGTGGGGTCCATATAATGTGAAATGATTTAACTGAGATCCAAACGACTAAAAAGAAAGAGACACAAAACAACCCTGAAGAGATGTGAATTGACCAAAAATAGCTCTAAAATGATCAAAACAACTAAAAGCGACACATAATTACGTCTTTTGGTTCGGGTCTGGGGGTCTTGATCCTTTATAGGAGGTTTGGTCTTTGTGTCCAGGGGACGGTTGTCTCCATGGTGTATTTCGTTGACCTCTTTTTAAGTCTTTCAGGGGAAAGTATATTTTTGTTATGTGAAGTTATAATAAATTGCATTAACCTTCGGAAACCGTTGACATTTCATTTGCACACAAATGTTTTTTTGAATGGCAAAAATGTCTCACTACACTATCTGTTGATATATTTGTTCTAGAAAAGAAAAGGAAGAACGGAGGCGCTGTGGAAATGTGTCGATTCCCAGTGAAAACACAGGAAACCTGAGCACCTGTAAGACATCAGGTACAAGCTCATCAATTTATTCTGATGAACAGATTCAGGGGTGGGTTGCTTTATTATGGATCCCACTGCAGTTCTGAACAGGACCCGCCCTGCGATGCCATGCATGGTCAGGTGCCTTATATCCTTCTGACTTAACATTAATGTTAAAAAGAGTTTGGAGGCATGTTTTCTATTTAAATAAATGCTTCCATATAAATAATTTGGCATCATAATTATAAAACACACAACATGCCTACTGTACATTTACATAGGTCTAATATATTGTTAAAACGTGAAAAAGATATTGTTATAACAATAAACTGGGGCAGCGAACCATCTAGGGGGGGTCCGGGGGCATGCCCCACCGGAGAATTTTTTTTCCATAAAAGCCCAAATTTGGTGTCTCTCACACATTATAATGCCACTATTCCATCACATACACTGATCTTAATCATTGCATATTTTAAGAATTATTTTAATGGAGAATAAGGGTTCTTTTATACGGAAGCGTATTGCTGCCACCCTTATAAAAAAAATATATCCTCCATTTATCTCGTTATAACGAGATACTATCACGTTATTTCGAGATAATGATAGTATCTCGTTATAACGAGAAACTTTCATTATCTCGAAATAACGTGATAAATGGAAGATATTTTTTATAAGGGTGGCAGCAATACGCTTCCGTACTTTTATGTTTTTATTGAAGGCATCTTATTTTGACAGTCTTCTTGTAAATGATGTGGTGTATTCTGTAAACAGTGTTAACTGTGCTCATATTTTGAAAGCTGCAGATTATCTTTTTGTGACTAACACAACTTTAATTGTTAGCTAATGTTAGCTCGCGGAGACTGAACAACGTATGCAGCAGAGTGTTTGGATCTGGTGTTTGGACAGGTTGGTAGTATTTGGAGGGCGGCTGTGGCTCAGATGGTAGAGCGGTCGCCCATTGATCGGTCGGTGGTTTGATTCCTGACCATGGCGGTCTACATGTCGAAACATCCTCCATTCTCACACCGATGCTGCATTTATCCCAATGGTGGCAGCTGGCCTCTTATTTAGCTCGCCTCCCGCGCACGCGCAAAGGTACATGGAGCGATCATGTGGGGCGGAAGACAGGTAAGCACGTTGCTGTGGTTCTGTCAGACAGAGAGGGGCGAGATCTGACTTTTTGAGACAGTTTGACTTTTCAGTCAGTCAAAACCCTGCAACGTCAACACAAAGCAAAATAACTTTATATTATGAAAAGTGTAAATATACTTTCAGTAGCTTGAAATGTGACGTTAGCGCAGCACATGAGACTATAGCGGGCCGCCCCAGTCTAGGTCATTAATGGGACCCTGTGGACCATTTCCGATTGACAGTGTGTAATGCACCCATAAAGTGTTACGACTTCATTGTGATTTTAAATCCTTACTATAGGCTATATCTGCGTACATACACACTTTACCTACCTCCATTGGCAGTAGTCAAAATCACCAGAAAACTCCCGACCAGCAGCCAATAGATCCACAACATTTCCTGACTTCTTCCTGAACTTCCAGAATTCGGGAAAGTTGGAAAAATATTCACACATTCGTTGTTCCCGTGTCAATAAGTGATCAGAGGAGCATTGCTTTCAGACAAACAACACGTCTATCCGAATAAAGTTAGGGAAGCGACTACCTGTCTTCTCAATTCGAGCCGGAGCACTACACATTAAATCTACACACCTGGTGCTCCCGCTGCTCTTCCTGCACAAAGATCGTCTACAAAGTGAAATAACGAAGAGAGACGCTACAAAAATATTCAATAACGTTACCATTTTGAAGGTGAATGGTACAAAAAAATACATCCGCACAGTGATCATACAACCATCGTCATGTATACAGACGATCTTTGGCTGAGGTGACTTGCTCCTATTGACTTTTAGACCATCATGTGACAGCGCACAGGTCTCCTATTGGACACACCGATGGGCTCAATGGAAAGTTTTTTCGTTCGGCGGCAATCTCCGTGTCTGAGCCGAAGTGCCTTAAACTGCATTCAACCGGAAATTCCAGTTAAGTACACCATGAGTCTCTATCATAAAGAGAAAAGGGCAAAACAAACACATATCAATACACTTCTTCTTTTTAGATCTACAACAGGGGAAAAAAGCCTTTGCTGCTGAGTATTTCTAGTATAAAGCCTTATGTTTGGAAACAGGCCACCCAGACTCAGTATTAGTTACCTCCTGAAGAACTAAACAATATTAAAAAAATAATTGTTATTATGAATTACAGGGAGAGTCTTATCCATGTGATGGTGAGCAGCAGCGTCATGAAGGTAAACTGTTTCACCTGGTCTGTAGTCCTGGGTTGGGGCATCAAGGATGTGCTAATTTAACCTGCAGTTTGTGTGGAAAGTTACTAAAATATCAACAAAAATTAGACTTACAGTGGAGCACTTTATTTGACTGATAAAATAAAAATTGCTCAGCCTTTCAGCACATATAAAAACATTTCAAACCCACGTGGATGAAAGCAACACAACATGATCTTTACTATTCAATTAAATAAACAAGACAAAAGCAAACAACTCAAAATAGATTTTTATATAACTTAAAAAAAACCCAACACAATACAAAAATAGCAACGAAAAACACCAAAAAACTACACAGACATGAAATCACAGCTGCAGCAGGTGAGGTGTTGCCAGGTAGTTTTTCCAGTGAACAAACCTGGCAACCTACAAAAAACAACAAAACTGGACTTCTGATATGACTGATTGGCAAAAATAGCTGCTGTTGAAATCTCTTTTTCCTTTGATTTAAAAAAAAAAAAAAACATTTCTGCAAATCGCTGCAAATACACCCAAGACATTATTGAAAAGTCTCCAAATGAAAATGAGATTCATTGAAAATGTACTTCAACTTATTATTAAAATATTCTTAAAATTAGCAAATGTGGAAACAAACAATTAGACAAAATTATCTGAATTTTAACAGACAGTGAATTTATATAATCAACACATTTTACTTTGAAAACCATGTATCTGAATTGATCTGAATGCATCCCTTTAAAATCAAAATATGGCATTTTTCACTATTCATAACTTCTGGTTTTTAAAAAAATGTAGTTTCAGAATTTCATTGAATTCGAACAACCTGAATCTACTGTATTTTTTGGAAATTTTTATTTTTGTAATTTTAAATGTTCTGAATTTATGAACAATTAAATGGTTCTCAAAGGTATGCATTTATATCATTTTTTTTTTAACCATTTTGGTGAATTAAGTTTTCACTGTGTTTTGGCATAAAAATCTGTTTGTTTGTTTTTATCAATTTGCCAACTTTTCTCACTTTAACCTACTCAAATTTAACCTTTTTTCCCCCTCACTTCTGATGTTTTCAATTTTAAAATGTGTGACTGACTCTAAATGGCACACTGATCCTTTAAAGCTCCTGGAAACAAAATATAAAGACAAACAGACTAAATAATTCAAGAAGCCTTTTTAATACTCGCATACAAACAAATTACACAAATAAACTCAATAAAAACACAAAACTGTTTGTACAAAAACATACATCATGTTAAACCCAAAGCTGATTGAGAAAACATATTTTTTAGCTGCAAAAATATTCAGTGTTTGACCCAAAATACCTTTAATTTTAACTCCAATTTATCTGACTTTTTACAGGAAACCAGAGTTGCCTTTCTCCCAGTCGTCTCTCACAGTGAGTCTACTTTTACTCGTCATATTTCTTTACCATTTAACATCTATATTGTTTTAAATGGTACCTTTTCATGCATTATAACTGTTTTCTTTCTGCTGCATTTTAAGCAGACAGTGTGTGCACTCATCTGTAGTGTGTGACGGCTCTGTTTGTCTCTTTTCTGTTGTAACGATGTTCATGCTGCCTGTGAAAGTGATTTTAATCTCAATGAGTCTTTACCTGGTTAAAGAAAAGAAAAAGCAGTGCAGTGCAGAGCCTCACAGTGTTGGTGTTAAGAACCAAACATAGAGGGCGTTGTTTCTTCAAGTTTATATTCTCAGTGCAGCAAAGAAGAGCAGCAAGTGTAACTTCATCCTTAAATCTCCAGTGGAGAAGTCTGGCTGTTTGGTCACAGTGTGACACTAGTCTTCATGTTAACGGATCAGTGGGATGGTCGGGGTCTTCATCTTGGTCCATCCCATTTTGTCTCCCTCCTCTCAATGATTCTATCTCAGGTGATCTGCAAACAAAAATGAATAAATCTCAGTGCTGCTGAATCACATCAAGCTCAAACACAAAATAACCTCTTTTGTCTTTGTCTTAAGTATAAATCATCATCACAACTGTCTCGGCTTATTTCGGCCTTCTTTTTATCTGAGATAACTTGATTTTGTAACAGATTGTTGCAGAATAGAATAGAGGTTAATTGTTGCATCATTGCAGAATATACTCACTCAGCGTTTTGTCCATCAGCTGGCGCGTTTGCTGCTGCTCCTCCCTGAGCTGTCGGCCTCATGCAGCTTATATTTCCACGTCGATACAGACAGAATACCACCAGGCCAGTAACAACCAAAATGGATACAATCACCCCAATTGCAATTGCTGCACTTGTCTGCATTAGTGCAGCATTTGAACTGTCTGAGACAGAAAAAGCGTTAGTTAGTTGATGTAACTTACTACAAAGCAAACATCCCTTATCTCTGGACTTTGATCTTACCTTCTATAATCTTTAGAACAGTGTTGGTGACGTTTGTCTCCTCATCATCACTGAGCTCACAGGTGTATGTTCCCTCCTGATCTGAAGTTAAGTCCTGCAGTGTGAGGCTGCCTGACTCAGACACACTCTTCACCTGCTGCCTCCACTCCTCTGAGACTGTGGGGACGTTGGCTCTGGTCTGGTTCAGGATGATCTGACTGTGGTTGAACCTCCAGATGAGGAATGTTGGTGGTGTGTTGATGGACATGGAGGAGATTGTTGTTTCAGTGCTGCAACCACTAATAGAAGCTAAAAATATATGACACAGAAATGAAAATAAGTGGTAAATGATCTTGTGTTTGTGATCAGATTCTGGTTCCAGATTTAATCAGACTTCACAGAAACACTTACTTGTCTTAAACAAAGTGGCTCTCCTCTTGTTCCTGCGAGTGCTGACGGTGCAGCTGTAGTCCAGATCTTTATCTGAAACTATCAGAGAACTGTTGATGTTGTAGAGCTGCTGTTCAGTCTGATGGACTGTGGTTTTGGTCTGGAGGGTCACGTTGGATGGAGGGTTGGTGGTCCAGGTGAGCTGAGGCTCAGGGTAGATCCCCTCTGAGCTGCAGGTGATCCTGGTTCCTACCTGCTGAATGTTGATTTTAGGGACTGGAGCTGCAAAAACAGAGAACTGTAATGCCATGCACGGATTAAAAAACAAATTATTCTAACCAACCAGTTCCTGTGCTGTGTGTTTCTCATACCGTCCACTTTTAAGTTGATAAATGACTCCTTGTTTCCTCTGAGGGTGCTGGTGTAGCACTTGTATCTGCCCTGGTCCTGAATCTTCACTCCTGTCAGCTGCAGCGAGGCGTTTCCTCCTGAGATCTGATCTCTGAACAGTGACGTCCTGTCTCTGAAGCGTTTCTCCTGGAGTGCCAGCTGGTCTTGGTTGCTGTAGTAGGAGTGGACACGTTTGTCGAGCACCTGAAACCAGTGGATGACCACATCAGCGCCCTGGAAGCTGCACGGTAAGATGCATCTCTCCATGAAATCACAGGACACATCAGCATCTGCAACACAGGAACAGAGACGTATCTTTATAACAGATTCAGTGGTGGGGTCCAAAAAAAGTGAAATGATTGAAAAGAGATGCAAAATGGGCAAAAAGAAGTCTAAGAGGTCTGGGTGTCTTGCTCCTTTATAGGAGGTTTGGGTTTGCCAGAGCCCTGTACTCTGAAGCAAGTCCAACATACCCAGGATATCTTTTCGTTTTCTCACTTCACTGAGCATAACAACTGTAATCTCGGGTAAGTGGTATCACGAAGGTGGTTATGAGCTTTCTTAGATAACCCAGGCTTTCCTCTTCAGGCTCTGTTTGAGTCACATAAATGGGGCGTTGCGACCTAACTATC
Source organism: Centropristis striata (assembly GCF_030273125.1). Lineage (NCBI taxonomy): Eukaryota > Metazoa > Chordata > Actinopteri > Perciformes > Serranidae > Centropristis > Centropristis striata. Next base: position 6,025,171 of record NC_081539.1, read on the forward strand.
GTGTTCGGCCCACTTCCATATGATAAATTCTGGCAGAAAATAAGTGTGAATTCATATGTTAATATTTTATTTAACCATATTCATACCATATTTAACGAGCCCATGCACACTGTAAACTGACATTTAAACATTATAATCATGAAGTGGGTTTAGATCTGAAACTGTACCATAATTAAGGATACATCCAAATATATATATTTTTTTGCCCACTTCAAAAATAAATTATTTATAGGCCCATTATCTTAGATAAACAGACTAACAATAGACATTTTCAAATCAGTGTTCTATAAGATGTTATACTGGCAGTTTAAAACTGACGTCAGCAAATTATTATAAAGCATAAAACATAATGTGATAATGTTATGTTTTAACGGAAGTACCCAGCATTTCATATGCAGGTAAACGACATACAGTAGTTCAGTGAGAAACATCAACCAGTAGCTCTACTGTAACTGTAGCTTTGTAACATACAGTAACTCTACTGTAACTGTAACTATGTTACATACAGTAACTCTACTGTAACTGCAGCTATGTTACATACAGTAGCTCTACTGTAACTAACTATGTTACATACAGTATAGCTACTGTAACTGTAGCTATGTTACATACAGTAACTCTCCTGTAACTGCACGGCTCCATTTGGTGACATTAATGTAACGTTATGACTCAACACATTTTCATTTATATCTAATTCTCCTCGCTGAGAATTTGTATGGATCAGATTGACTATTGACATGTGTGAGATGCTGTTTCTGCTTTCTAGCCGATTTCAAGCTCAAACTTCATAACCTGGTCCCGACCAGGTTAGCTTCACAGCATGAGTTACCATGGTGATCTAGCCACATCAAAAGAGAGCCACCTTTGTGAAACTGAACCCAGGGTTAAACCACAAGTTACCTCACTAACCCTCAAATCTACTGTTTTGACCACATAAACGTGATTATTTCTGTAAATTAGAGCTTTATTTTGTCTTCAGAGGAAAGTTTATTTTTGTTTTGTGAAGCTTTAATAAATGGCGTTAATCCTTGGAAACTGTGGACATTCAATTTGTACTAGATCACTCATTTAGGTGAAGTGAGCACAAATTACGACCAAGTCTTTTGTCCCCGAGTCACTAAAGTAATTTGGGCTAATGCCATATTACTGCTCTAATTACTTCCATTACATTTGTGTGTATTTATCCCTCTGGGATGTTTCACCCTTTTGTTTATTGAATACCCGGCCCACCGCAACCGCTTCCCCTAGAGCAGGGATGGGCAACTGGAGGCCCGGGGGCCACATACGGTCCGCACCCTCACTTGAAGTGGCCCTCAGTCCAACTACATGCATTTGAGCATGAAATCTTAAAAGTGCAGTATAAAAATGCACAAAATTACATCTTGCAATTAATGTTGGTCTGCTGTTCTTGCACTGAAAAAAAAAAAGAAATCACAGTAAGTGGTTATTTCTTATTTGCTTTAAACCTTTTGTATTCCTATTTATACTGTTATACATGCATTTGTGTATGAAATAGCCAATGTTAAGTTACTGCACTGTAAACATAGCCTATTTAAAATTGCAGTTTCATCATATCTGGTTAAGTGCACGGTCCTATATTATTATTTTTTGTATTGTTGTATAGGCCTACTGTATTAATAGTGAGTGGTTGTCACAAAATCCCACGGCACACCTGGGCTTATCTCACAGTGTGCTGCGGCACACCGGTTGGGAGACACTGCTAGACACACGGACGTAATTTCGGGCGGAGACATAGAGGACATGTCCCCTTCACTTTTTCAAACAGACGTTTTTGTCCCCTTTTTACCATCCAAAAGTGAAGGGTCAGGCACTAAGACCAAGCGGAAAACGGCCGCCCTTAGTTTAGACCCGCCCACAAGCTCCTCGATTGGCTCTGCCGTTTCTTGTGTGATTGGCCGGCCCCGCTGTCACTCATCAGGTGTAAACAGCGCCAGGACTTGAACGCCGGTCTGCTGGTTGCCATGGAGACGGGAGTTCCTGTTAATCTGCCGCTGTAAATTGTTGTTAACATTTTGGCTGTTTGTTATGGCTCGGTCAGGGATTGTAATATCAGTTAATCATTTACTTTACCGTTTGAATCGGTGTCCTTGTGATGTGTGCGTGCGTGCGTGCCTATGTGTGTGTGTGTGTGTGTGTGTGTGTGTGTGTGTGCCTGTGTGTGTGCCTGTGTGTTTGGTAATTAGGCGCAGCCAGGATGTCTCAAAGAAGGAAAGTGGACATAAGAGACTTTAGAAGTCAAAGTGTAAATTACTCAGATTACAGCCATCCTGCAACACCTTCACTGGCTCCCAATAAAGCAGCATCCACTTCAAGATCCTCCTCATCAATCACAAAGCTCTCAATAATCTTGTAAAGTGTCTTTGAGTGCTGATAAATAAAATGTATTATTATTATTATAACTGTAGAACCTCAACAATGCAGAGATAAAAAACAACAACAACATCTTATATTTAATGCCAAAGAGATACACTTTTGATTATTTTTATTCATTATTTTCATGTGTTGAAAGGCAGCAACTGTTTAAAACACCAACAATAAAAGATTTAGGGGGAAAAAACAATAAAACCTCGGATAACAAATGTGATTTTATACATCCACACTCATGATAATTGTGAAACTATAGTTTTCCCTCTATAACTGCAGAGCTGCCAACTCTCACGCTTTCAGCGTGAGACACACGCAATTGCCTGTTTTCACACGCACACACGCCACACATCCAATTTCTCACGCAAAAAAAAAAAATCCGATCTTGGGCCGAGACTCGGGCTGCGTCCCATGTCGTCTATTTCGCATCCATGCGTCCCTCACTTGCGCCGTTCACTTGCGTCTTAGTCCCGCCCACCGGGGATGCACGGAGAGACGCAAGTGAGGGAAGCGAGGAGAGGAGAAACGATTTAAGACAAATGGGACGTCCTTCCCTCCGGAGCGTCACGTGAAGCGACGTCAGTTTCTAATGACAGCGGCAGTGGATCACAGCTGGATCAGCTGTCAGTCGCTTTAACAGCTGGAGACATGCACTGATGATAATAATAATAATAATAATAATAATAATAATAAGTGTTTAACAAACACCTGCACATGAATAACAACCTCCATTGTGTATTTATACTGTGAACTGTGTCCAGCTCAGGGGCACGGGAATGTCTTTATATAATTTATTAATTATTATTTGCTGCTGTATTAGGACAACTATTAGGGCCAAGTATGAAAAAAAAATACGGACCCGGGGGAGGGGGGTAATACTGGTCCATGCCTCACTGGGTCCGTCCGGTGCCACACACATACACACACACACACACACACACACACACACACACACACACACACACACACACACTTCAAAAAGATGAATAAAGATTCCATAAACTGGCTCCATGGCAGCGTAAAGACGCATCACATGAGGATGACCGTGAGGAATGAAGGCTGGGAACAATAAACCTGCTGCTGTGAAAAAAGTTTAGACGAACGTTACACACTGTAACTGTCAACAAGGAGCAGAGGAGGTCTGAAAGAGAGCGCTCCGTGTGAACGCGAGGAGGAGGAGCGTCAGTCGGATCACTCTGATAAAACACCTTAAACAGAGCGAGTGATGGAGAAGAAGAGACATCCCGCAGGTAGAAAGGAATGAAATGTGGTGATGTCATAACATCACCTCATGTTATCTGTTTTTAATCATGCCATGGTGGCTGGGTCCCTCTCCCCTGGGTTCCTATTTATTTATTTATTTATTTATTTCGTATATTGCCCTAATACGCCGTCGTAGTAGACGATCCTGGTGATAAATTAATTATTTAATATCCCAGAACATGATTGTGTCCGCTGAACACCGGCCAGTATTTTATTAGGTTAGATGATGAAGGTAAAATGTAAATTATGTCACTCAGTAATGATCAGCCTCGCGTGGGACTGATGAAAATGACAAACAATGTAAAAGTGTTTCTTGCTGACGGACAGACTCTCATACTCCCCCCACAGAGATCATCAAGGCCTGCAAGAAGGCCACAGGCCAGTACAACCTGGCCCACAGATCTCATTTTTAGTGATTTTCATGTGTTATTCCGTTGTATCTTTTAAGCACGTTAAGCACCTTATTTGTTGTTTTGTTGTTGTGGGAGGCTTTGAATAATGAAAAATATTTATCCCTAACTTATCTTGTGTCATTTTTTTGCTACACATAAATCATTAAGTGCTCTTAAGAAAACAATTAATAACAATATAGGTTAGGTTTCAGTGAAGAATTAGTTGAATACCATTGTAATCAAAATGTCAATCAACCTACCTTGGTCAAATCTTAAACACAAGTCTATAATTTAATAAGGCTATATTGTGGTACATAGACATTCATTGAGGCACAACAATAGTTTTCTGGTTGACTGTTCAGCTCAAGTTTAGAAGGCCCTACAAGTCATGATCAGATGAACAAGTTCAGGTATGACACATCTTTAACATACCACCCAAAAATCCACTTGAATGCAGGAAATCACATCAACTTAAACCAAAATTTCCTGGGGGTGGACCTTCAGCTATGTCTTTGCTTCACAGAACGTAACCAATGTTGTCCATCTCCAGTAGGCCGCCCCTATCAATGGCTTTGGGCCCCACAAACCACCAGAGTGACATGGGTACAACGCCAAATTAATTCTAATTCCCTGATATTTGAGCCACCAACATGTGTGGCTGCGTGCAGGGAAAATTTTTGGTCACCCCCGACAAAATCTCACTCCAAGGTTTTTTGAAAAGTTGGCAGCTCTGTAACTGTATCATCAAAATTGATGATTGTCGCACTGTTCATGTCATGCATCGATATATTTTTGTCAGGTGACGGATAGTAGAGATGCAGAAAGAGATACAGGAGCAGAGGCTGGAGGAGGTAGAGCAGGAGGGGCTGGAGGAGATGGAGGAGGAGAGGCTGGAGGCTCACAGGTGAGGTTGAAAGGGCCACGGGTCAATCGCACCGAGCACTATTTTGTTATACAGTAGATTTTTTCTTCTTCCTCTTCCGGCAACCACTAGTCCTGCAACAAATTATAGATCAAAACGTGCGGTTTGATCGGGATAGGTGTGCTATTACTTTTCTCTATACGAAATACGAAAACGGAAAAAAACTGCGCAAAATTGTGCATTGAAGTAAATGGGACGGCCGGAAAAAATGAGCGAAAAAGAACAATAAGCGCGCACAGATACACGTTACAGACACACACACACACACACACACACACACACACACACACACATTTTGAGGTTGAAAGGCATAGGTTGCTGTATAAATAAATACTTGAAAATTAATGCTTGTTGTAGGTGTGCTCTTTGTATATGATATAGTATCATAACATTACTAATATTAATTGTTTGAAATCTCTGAAGAATCTCATCATAGTGTACACACACTGGCAGTAGCCCCCGTGGCCCTTTCAGAATTTCCCCAGAGGAAATTTTCTAGATGTCATTGTTAATCAATAAATTAGAATGGGCCAACAAGAATAAATGCGTTTTTTTACGGAACAGCAAGACATTGTTACCCCTGGAACTCTTCCGTTTCCTCTATTTTCTTATTTCACTCCAAACTGTACTGCGCACTCAATACTCAGCGATCAAACGATAGATTCAGCATGTGCTTACCCTCGTTTCTCAGAGACAAAATAATATAATATGTAGGCTATTGCAGCCATAAACACAAAGTGTTACGACTTTATAGTGATTTTAAATCCTTACTGTAGGCTTTACCTGCGTTCATTACCTACCTCTATTGACAGGAGTCAAAATCCCCAGAAAACTCCCGACCAGCAGACACGTAGAAGGCAAATAGATCCACAACATTTTCTGATTTCTTCCTGAACTTCCAGAATTTGGGAAAGATATTCACAGATTTGTTATTCCTGTGTCAATAAGACACCAGAGAAACAACACGTCTATCTGAATAAAGAAAGGTAGAAGGCAAGCTACAACTTGATTGTTATCAATTCCATCCATCTATGAAGCAGCACACCTTTAACCGTCTCTGCACACCTGGTGCTCCCGCTGCCCTTCCTGCGCATATCCGGTCTACAAAGTAATAATTAATAAGGTTACCATGTAAAGATGAAGGGTAAAAAAACATCCACACATTAATCCATCTCTGCTGGTTTTACTACAACAAAATCTGTTTTTATGTGAAATATTTTTAGACATAAAATATGTAATAAGTACACTACTGAAGGTTGTAGTAGCATAGGCGTAATTTATGGAGGGAATTGGTGGAAACCCACCCAATAATCTAAACCAGCCACCACAACCCACCCAATATGATACCGTAATTATTGATAATGAATGTTAAGTATTAAACACACCAATGTGGTAGATTTTCTAAATTTAGCAGTGAAACATAGTGACGTTTGTCTTTGAATTTTATGGTTAAAACTTTATATTGTTGTGAATGTGATTTATGCTATGTTTTCACTATTCTTCTGATCTGTCTCTCTACCTGAGTGGCTCATGCAGCCTGTGTGTGTTTATATTCATTTACTTGAGCAAATAAATTGAGTTTATGTTTGTAATATTATATTATATATACATACACACACACACACACACACACACACACATGGTGTTTATTTTACATATATATATATGTATATGTATATATATATATATATATGTATATGTAGCTTTAAATACAAGTAGCCTTGTATTTCTTCATTGTGTTGAATAGTGCAAACAAGAAGTTTATTTGATAGGAAAATTATTATCTAGAAAGTGATGAAGTAAAAAAGTGAGATAGAATTATATTAAGACTGAAATATAACTACTTTATAATATTAAGTCTAAAATACACAAATCTTTGAATATAGTTGTGAAACACTTTTAAATACACTTTTGACAAAATGAAATTTACATGTTTATTCACTGAAAACAAAATGTAAAAGCTGAAAGAAGACAACAACATTATAGTTACTGCTCTCTGTTTGTGCATTATTACTATTAAAACCTTTTTTAAACATTCAAAATTCAAATATGTACGTAATTTCAAATTCAATCTTCCAGCTTTCAGATGATGTGCACCACTTTTTCACGTGCAGGAATGTTTAAAAAGTTTGCAGAAATAGAATAATGTTTGGATAGTGTGGGTGTATAGAAAGTGAAAACATGCACAAAACATTCTCTTCTTTTATTTTATTATGTCTATGATAGCAACTCACATTTGTTACATGTGTTACACCCCGGCCTAGAGGTAACATGAGCGTAACACTTCAGGGGGAGTACAGCCAACATAACAAACACAATATGTTTTAATTGGAACTAACTTACTTACCTATCCACAAAGAAATAGTATAAAAGGAAATAGGTGGAAAGATTCAACACTTCATGACAATCAAATTTAACAAGACCCAATATGGGACAACATGCCCTGAAGTCAGGACAAAGGCAAAGAGGAAGACAGCTCCAAGAGGAGCAGCACCTCCCTCTGGCCAGGAGAATTAACTACATTAATACTCTGAAATGCACACACCAAAACCATGACACACGGTCATAACACATAAAGCTCTGTGTTATTGGTAAGACAGAAGAAATGTAAGTGTTTAACTTTACATTTGATCAGATGATTAACAAATGTAATTTCTTTATAAAAGCATTAGAACAGAACAGAAGACTGTTTAAAATGTTCTAATACTTTACAATCAAGTTAAATTCAGTTTGAACAAAATGCTCAATGATTATAATACTATAATTATACTTATGATAAATAATCAAACAAACAATATAATACAACAGCTTATCTCCACACCCAGCACCAACAATGTGCAAGTAATAAATGTGTTGGTGCATTGCTATCTTGAGGCAGCAGAAAGTGATTGTGATCCTGATCGGCAAAAAAATTCACAGAGAGAGAGAGAAATATAATCAGTAACAATGCTGTTAAAGTCCCAGCTGGCTAATTTTAAAGTGCAATGCGCTGGTGACACGTCCAGTCAGGTGTTGAATAAAACACCATAAAGAGTCGACTGACTAATTTCTACATCTAATAGCTTAATTTTTACATAAACATGACTCGACCTCAAGTTCATAGTCATGAAGTCTGTCTAGTGCAATCAGCCAATTCCAAATGAACCCTAGTGTGGTTCAGTTGGAAGGGTTAGGGTTAGACAAGAGATGCTGAATAAAGTCCACAAAAACAATGATTTTTATAAAATCATTCGAGATCAGCTTGAGGAAAAACGATTTGTGTGCATGATAGATTAGTGCAGAGTCAAAGTAAAAAAACTAACAAAAAAAAAAAACATGTAGAGTGACTTTGTTCCTCAAAGCAAATTCAGCATAGTTCATGCTTCATAACTACGGCAACTTGTGCAGGGAAACTAATGAAATCTTTGTCGGACACATCTCGCATTACTACCCAGATTTAGATATTTGCTTCAGTCACAGCCTCTTCAGAGTCCTTCATCTCCTGTTCCTGTGCATTATGTCCCTGTGAAGAAAACAAAATTAATTAGTAAAATACATCAAAGTAAAACTCCACAAAAACGTTTATGTATGTGTCTTCAGTATAATGTGATTTATTCAGTGGTGGGGAGTGAAAAAGTACAATAAGGTACTGTACTAAAGTACAATTCAGATTAACTTGGATTTTACTTGATCACTTTTTACACCACTTTGTTGATCAGGGAGCTGCAGCTACTTAGCTACTTACAGTCAATTAATATATTAAAAAAATACATTTAGATCTACTGCAGCAAGCTATAATATTATAATAAATCTTACATGTTTCTGCAAATAATCTGATATTATATAAAATGCAACAATGACAAAAATATTCAAGAATGTTGAATATTTACACATATTATCTTGTTGTATGTGTTTTCTTTGTACTTTTATTTCAAGAACAGCTGTGGAGGCAGCAAGAAAGCATTTCACTGCACAATGTCGAGATATTTAGAGAATGTGACTGATAGAAAACAAAAGAAACTTTTTCCTTTAGTACATTTTATTGCTAATACTTTTGAGGTTTGAGTATCTTTAAACTGCTGTGTGTGTACATGTACCTGTATGTAGAACACACATAATCACTGCAAACATACACAGTAAATTATTAGCAGGTGATGGCAGAGTGTTTCTTACCTTCTGCAGTAAACCACGAGGACTGTTCTAAATAACAGCGAACCTACGACTACTCCTGCAAACATCACACCGACAACAGTGTCTGTGAACATCGTTTGATTCCCTGAAATAGAAAAGTGTCAGTGAATTAAACTTTCTACTAACCAAACTTCCATCCTCTTTGCCTTCCACCTGTGCACCCTGCACTCTACACCAGGCACAGAAATATAAGACAAAAAATCCCCACATACACCAAACTATCCCTGATTGTGCCTTAATGATTCTTCTTAGGAACACTTACTTGTCTTAGACAAAGTGGCTCTCCTCTTGTTCCTGCGAGTGCTGACGGTGCAGCTGTAGTCCAGATCTTTATCTGAAACTATCAGAGAACTGTAGATGTTGTAGAGCTGCTGTTCAGTCTGATGGACTGTGGTTTTGGTCTGCAGGGTCACGTTGGATGGAGGGTTGGTGGTCCAGGTGAGCTGAGGCTCAGGGTAGATCCCCTCTGAGCTGCAGGTGATCCTGGTTTCTACCTGCTGAATGTCGACTTCAGGGACCGGAGCTGCAAAAACAGAGGACTGTCATGCCATGCACGGATGGATAAACAAATTATTTTAACCAACCAGTTCCTGTGCTGTGTGTTTCTCATACCGTCCACTTTCAAGTTGATAAATGACTTCTTGTTTCCTCTGTTGGTGCTGGTGAAACACTTGTATCTGCCCTGGTCCTGAATCTTCACTCCTGTCAGCTGGAGCGAGGCGTTTCCTCCTGAGATCTGATCTCTGAACAGTGACGTCCTGTCTCTGAAGCGTTTCTCCTGGAGCTCCAGCTGGTCTTGGTTGTTGGAGTAGAAGTGGACAGGTTTGTCGAGCACCCGAAACCAGTGGATGATCACATCAATGTTACCCTGGAAGCTGCACGGTAAGATGCAGCTCTCCATGAAATCACAGGAAACTTCTTCTGCATCTGCAACACATCAGGAACAGAGACGTATCTTTATAACAGATTCAGTGGTGGGGTCCAAAAAAAGTGAAATGATTGAAAAGAGATGCAAAATGGCCAAAAAGAAGTCTAAGAGGTCTGGGTGTCTTGCAGCTATGTTACATACAGTAACTCTACTGTAACTGTAGCTATGTTACACGGAAGCTCTCCTGTAACTAACTATGTTACATACAGTAGCTCTACTGTAACTGTAGCTATGTTACACAGTAGCTCTACTGTAACTGTAACTAGAAAATTTCCTCTGGGGAAATTCTGAAAGGGCCACGGAGGCTAATGCCAGTGTGTGTACACTATGATGAGATTCTTCAGAGATTTCAAACAATTAATACTAGTAATGTTATGATGCTATACAAGGATATACAAGGAGCACACCTACAACAAACATTCCTTTTCAAGTATTTATTTATACAGCAACCTATGACCTTTATCCTCAAAATGTGTGTGTGTGTGTGTGTGTGTGTGTGTGTGTGTGTGTGTGTGTGTGTGTGAGAAACACGCGTATCTGGAGGAGTGTGTGCGCTTACGCGCGCATGTGTGTGTGTGTGTGTGTGTAACAAAAATCACATAAAGTTACCTGTGTATGTGTGTGCGTGTGTGTGTGTGTGTGTGTGTGTGTGTGTGTGAAGCATGTGTATCTGGAGGAGTGTGCGTGCTTACACGCGCATTTGTTCGTGCGTGTATCTGTAACTGTAATTACATAAAATGACCGGTTTGTGTGTGTGTGTGTGTGTGTGCGTGTATCTGTAACTGTAATCACATCAAAGCATCAAAGGCTTTGCAGTCGACCAATCAGAGCAGAGCAATCAACAGAATTAACAGCTGTGGAATCTTCTAGCACAGTGACAGCAGCCAGAGATGGACAGACTGGAATTTCTGGCCTCGAACAGAAAGCATTTTTGGCAAATCCGTAATATCTATCATTGATCCGACTTCACTTTGAGCGTCCTGAGTTCTTCCTGCACGTCTACATGTGTTTGTTTTTTTAAGAAAAATGAAAAAATAGCTTATTTAGAGCAATCTAAAAAACTGTTACATCCACCCTTTTTCAGAAATCTTCCTGCATTTTTAATATGGGAGCCAATGAGGCTGTTGGTGGTGTTGGTGGCGCATCTGTGCGTCCTATGCCCAAACTATAACTCTGACAGCTTTACCAGAGGATTGTGAGTGAGAAGACAAATTTTCCTACATTTCTATGTATAAATTATTTCTGTAGAGTGGAATTTGTGGCCTGGAGCGCAGTTTTCAAATTTATTTTTTGACAGTTTTACCTCTTCCTCTACACTCTGGCGATGACGTCACACACTGTGACACGAACATTCCGTGCAATACACACCCATTATAATCTCAGAATTTCTCCAAAAATGATCATGGTCATTGAACAGGGATTGATAAAAAACTATATGACCTATCGAAACGTGGATTAATACACCGATACACAAGACTTGTGTCTACTGTTTAAAGTTTAAATGGAGTCTCTAGGTGAAATTATGCCGGAGAAGTAGATGTTTAAAAATCTCCAATTATTGTTCTTTTTCGCTAATTTTTTTTCGTCCATCCCATTCACTTCAATGCAAAATTTTTACATTGCGAAAAATTTGTATCCCATAGAGAAAAGTAATAGCACACGATCCCGATCAAACCGCACGTTTTGATATATAATTTGTCCTGCAACTCTTCAAGTTGTAGGACTAGTAGCGGGACGAAATTGTGTCCGGAAGAGGAAGAGGAAAAAAAAAACAGTATAACAATAGTGCTCGGTGCGATTGCCCCGTGGCCCTAACTATGTTACACATACAGTAGCTCTACTGTAACTGTAACTATGTTACACATACAGTAGCTCTACTGTAACTGTAACTATGTTACACATACAGTAGCTCTACTGTAACTGTAACTATGTTACACATACAGTAGCTCTACTGTAACTGTAACTATGTTACACATACAGTAGCTCTACTGTAACTGTAGCTATGTTACATACAGTAGCTCTACTGTAACTGTAACTATGTTACACATACAGTAGCTCTACTGTAACTGTAGCTATGTTACACATACAGTAGCTCTACTGTAACTGTAACTATGTTACACATACAGTAGCTCTACTGTAACTGTAGCTATGTTACATACAGTAACTCTACTGTACTGCACGGCTTCGTTTGGTGACATTAATGTAACGTTACACTCTCAGAAAGGATGTGTTAAAAAATAACACAAAAAATGTATTGTCACATATTTAACACTTTTTGTGTTGATTTCAGCACAAGATGTGTTAAAAAAGCCTAAAAGGCTTAACACACTTACTGTATTGGACAATAACACAATCTGTGTTATTTTGGGGCGGGAAGGAACGCCCCTTCTTCATTATTTGCCGTTAACGCCACAGACAGTGAAGATGGAGGCTGCTTCACCTGGTCTGAGCCACTACACTTTGGTAAGTATCCATAAATATATTACCTTAATGTATCTTATCAATTTGTACAGTCTCAGGGTAAATTCGGTATGTAAGTAATCCACCAACTAAATCGTATTTTTAACGGGAATTCATGATAGGGGTTAGGGCTAACCCTTTACGTTTTGAGCTCGTGAGCTAGCAAGCACAAGGCAGACTTCTGTTGTGACTTTGAAGTTTATTTCTTTAGACCACTTTACCGAATTTACGCGACGTAAAATTCAGTTTACAACTTGAAATAGTCGCTCGTTTAAACTCAGCATAAAACCCGGTGAATTTTAACGAGCAACATCTCAAATTGCAGCTATAGCTATATATAGCTGTGCGCGTGCGTCCATTAACGGCCGTTTTGGTGCACGCGCACAGCGGTTTGGGAAAGGAGAGACCGTTTCGATCCATTAAACAAGCACAGGTCAGTGTGTTACTTTGTGTTACTTTGGTTTTGAATTCCTTGCTTTGCATTGGGGAGCTAACTTTAAGGTCGGGCTGGCAGTTGTGTGTTATAACGGTGCTTTTCCTCCAGGTAGTGGTTTCAATTGCTGCCGGTTACCTCCGGCCTCGCGTTAGCTCTCCTGACACCGCGGTGGGGAGAGCTAACGTTAAAGTGCGCGGTGGTGAGTTTTTTTTCACCGCTTTTACTCCGGTTAGCTGGTTATCGTCCTGGCGTAACAGGCCTCTTGTCTGCCCGGGTCGGGGCTGTCTTTGTGGCGGCGCTCCCTGTAGTTGTGGGCCGGGCCCTCTCGACGTGGTCGGCCCCCCAAAGGTGGCTTTTTCCTTGCCGTAGGTCTCGGTGCCTGGCCATGTCTCTCACTAAATATGTGCAGCGGGTCTGAGCGTATGTGTGTGTGTGTGTATGTGTGTTTGCGTAGGTGCGTGTGTGCATGTGCGTGGGTGTGCGCGTGTGTCTGCCCTTTTTTTTGTGTCTGAGGCGAATCCTAGGGCCTCATGACCTATTAGGCTTATCATATTATCATATTCCCACTAGGGCTGAATGGTTTAAAAAAGAAAAGAAAATTAAATTGTAATTATTTTTGTCTGATTTTGTCCAGCACACCCTTGTGGGCACTGCTTTTTCTGTCATGGCAGTTTGTTGGACAACCTATGTCAAGAGTTGTACTAAGTACTAATTATATGTCTGTCTGTTTGTTTTTGTGCTCTTTGCAGAGTCAGTTTGCTTCAGAGCCCTGAAGTTACTCACCCGTTATCTACCTCCAACTGCATCAGGGAGGAACAAAGGGTGGACAGAATGCAGTGTCAAATCAGCCCTGTCCTACATATTGGAAGTGAAACCAGTAGGTTTTGTCTTTCTCCTCTGATTTTGCACTTTGACCTTCTCTGTCATCATCTTTGTTCACACATAATAAAAGTGAAACATCACACAATTCAGTAATGTGTTTTAGTTCAACATAACCTTTTAACTGTTTAACTATTTGAATATAAATCATGAAATATAGTGGTAGTATGATACAAAGGATACAGTAGTATCTGCTTTGTTTTGGAAAACCACATTTTGATATTGATTGATTTAATTCATACTTGAGTCTGTGGTAAGGAGATTAATCCTACAGTACTCAGTCCTTCCCCAACAGACTGAGTATTTACTTTGGTGGTGTAATGTGTGACATACAATGTTTGATGGATGGATGGATTAATAAATTAATTAATAAATAATATATAAATAAATACAATAATTATCTCAATAAATAAATTACTATTTACATATTAGTTTACACAGACATAATACTTTTTGATGAACCTGTCAGAATAAATAACTATGTACATACTAAAATACTTTTTACGTTTTCATAATAACATGTGACATTTGTGTTTTCTCAGACTGGAACAAGCATCCCCAGCCTTCTACAAAGACCATTGGTGGCAGCAGCCAGAGGAGCAGAAATGGGAGTCCACCAGCCCAGGCTTGTGTGTTTAGGACATCCCAGTGCAACAACAGCTCAGTACATAATTGTGGCAAAGAATGACAATTAAATAACAAAGTTTGGTCCACTTTTGAAGTTATGGTGCATGAGATTTGAGAGTAAGCATGGTCCCCTGAAAAGACATGCCCATGTTGTGTGTAATTTCATAAATATTTCTAAGACTTTAGCTTACAAGAATCAAGTTCAAAGTATGTATAACTGGAAATTTAGTGACCCACTGATGAAAAAAATGACTGTCCCAAACGCCTTTTCAGTGATGGTTGGATCGTTGGAAAAAAGTAATCTATTAATTGAAAATCTGAAAGCACATGGGTATGATATTGGTACTTGCAACACAATTCATGTGGCTCACTCTGTCTGTTGGCTTGGTCAGACATATAAAACTGGTTGTGTTCTTGCTTTAAACTGTGATGCAAGAGGTGAGCGTCTATTTGGAGAGATTGTACACATGGTTCCCAATTGTGAAAAGGAGGAGGTGCTATTTTTTCTCAAAATTTTAACTGTGAAATATTTTAATGACCATCTGTTTTCATATGTGGTGGAGCGGACTGAAGAGTATGAAATGATGAATGTAAAAGATGTAGCAGACATCAGACCACTAGACTTGCTGTCATCTTTCAGTGGAAATGCACTATATGTAAATCCAAGATACAAACTGATTGTTTAAATTTGCATTACTGTGAAAAGCTTTACCTGAGACACACCTGAGTCAGTCACTTGCGTGTAAAGAATAGTTAATGGTGCATCCTGCTTTGTGGTCATGCAGTTAATGACGGTGTGACCTGATGTCCCCTGCAGCGATCATTTACAGGTTATCCCATTGTTGATTAATTGTTTGAATGTTGATGATTTTTTTTTTAATGGAATTTGAATGTTTGCCATGAGCTGTTTTTCCCTAAATTTTCTGCTGTGACAGAATTTTGAATAAAAGTCACTGTAGATGAACGAAAATATGAGTGGTTTAGTGGGTTTCAAGCATATAAATCCTATTTTAGAAAAAAAAGTATAAACAACACATCTTTGTGTTATTTTTAACACATCTTTGTGTTGACATTTTGAACACACAATATGTGTTCAATGTGCTTACACACTGATTGTGTTAAAAGCAACACAAAATGTGTTGTCCTTAACTAGACACGCTGATGTGTTAAAAATGAACACATGATGTGTTATTTTTAACATCTGTTCTGAGAGTGTACGACTCAACACATTTCCATTTATATCTAATTCTCCTCGCTGAGAATTTGTATGGATCAGATTGACTTTTGACATGTGTGAGATGCTGTTTCTGCTTTCTAGCTGATTTCAAGCTGAAGAACATAATCTGGTCCCAACCAGGTTAGCTTCACAGCATGAGTTACCATGGTGATCTAGCCAGATCAAAAGAGAGCCACCTCCATGAAACTGAAAACCCAGGGTTAAACCACAAGTTACCTCGCTAACCCTCAAATCTACTGTTTTGACCACATAAACGTGATGATTTCTGTAAATTAGAGCTTTATTTTGTCTTCAGAGGAAAGTTTATTTTTGTTTTGTGAAGCTATAATAAATTGCATTAATCCTCGGAAACTGTGGACATTTAATTTGTCCTAGCTCACTAATTTTGGTAAAGTGAGCACAGATTATGACCAAGTCTTTTGTCCCAGAGTCACTAAAGTAATTTGCGCTAATGCCATTTACTGCTCTAATTACTTCCATTACATTTGTGCACAAATCTCTCTACCTTCTGGAAAATCTAAAAAAAAACTAACTATCACTACTGATCCGTGCCAATCTCAATCTCATATAGAGGGACACTCTGAGGATGCCTCTCATCGATTTGAAGTAAAATTAATCTTTGACAATGTAGAATTTGCCTTTAATTGCAATCTGAAAGAAAATAAGTCCTCTTCTGAAACAAAATGGAGTATAATGTGAGATTTCAAAAGACTTTAATTTTGAAAATACACATTTGAATGTCCTGAAATCAGGTAAGGGTCTACTGTCCACCTGAAGTGGAATGAGTCTCTGATTATCTACAGTTTGCTTTTAATTGCCATCTGAAATTAGCAAAGAGCTGTTTCCTTTTATTAAGTTGAATTGAAAAATAATAAGGCTATTTTTTAAAATGTATAACAATTTAAATTCCATGTATATGCCCTGGGAAAATAATATTCCTTATTGACACTGTACTCACTTTGAAGTTGACCTTTATTAATGTATTCCTCAGTAAAATCTGACTAGGCTACTCACAGATGAAATATTAATAAAGGTGAACTTTATATTGTATTTTGTCACTCAACTTGCTCTCAGGCTGTCTGATGTCTATTTCAGTGACAGCAGGCTGGAAACAAGAGGCGATCTGTTTCAAAAAGTAAGATTTCTCACACACACTAATAACACTGTTAATTCACCGTCTATTGCGCGCGCAACTTGTTAGTAAAAACAATTTTATTAGAATTTAAAATAATATAGCCTAATATACACTGCCTATAAAAAGTATTCATCCCCCTGGGATGTTTCACCCTTTTGTTTATTTTGTCTTTTATTGCATGGCCGACAGCCGGCACTATGGAAAGCTCTGAATACCGCCCCACAGCAACCAGTTCCCCTAGAGGAAAAGTTTTAAAATAGTTATTGTGAGGGTAGTGTAGAATTTGCCTCTGCATTGGGAAATTAATGCGCACAAATTACTAATACCTATAGGAAATTCAAAATTAATTGATTTTTTTTTTGTAGCCTATTGTTGTATACTGCATTAATAAAAAAAAAAGTGTGGTTGTCACAAAATCCCACGGCACACCTGGGTTTATCTCACAGTGTGCTGCGGCACACCGGTTGGGAGGCACTGCTAGACACACGGCCGAAATTTTGGGCGGAGACATAGAGGACATGTCCCCTGCACTTTTTCAAGCAGACGTTTTTGTCCCCTGCACTTTTTACCGTCCGAAGGAGAGCGGTCAGGCACTAAGACCAAGCGGAAAACGGCCGCCCTTAGTTTAGACCCGCCCACAAGCTCCTCGATTGGCTCTGCCGTTTCTTGTGTGATTGGCCGTCCCCGCTGTCACTCATCAGGTTGTACACTTGCACGCCGGTCTGCTGGTTGCCATGGAGACAGGAGTTCCTGTCAATCTGCCGCTGTAAATTGTTGTTAACATGTTGGCTGTTTGTTATGGCTCGGTCAGGGATTGTAATATCAGTTAATCATTTACTTTACCGTTTGAATCGGTGTCTTGGTGATATGGGCGTGCGTGTGTGTGTGTGTGTGTGTGTGTGTGTGTGTGTGTGTGTGTGGGTGGTGCAGCCAGGATGTCTCAAAGAAGGAAAGTGGACATAAGAGACTTTAGAAGTCAAAGTGTAAATTACTCAGATTACAGCCATCCTGCAACACCTTCACTGGCTCCCAATAAAGCAGCATCCACTTCAAGATCCTCCTCATCAATTACAAAGCTCTCAATAATCTTGTAATTCTCTTTGAGTTTTAAAGTGCTGATAAATAATGTATTAGGCTATTATTATTATTATTATTATTATTATTATTATTATTATTATAACTGTAGAACCTCAACAATGCAGAGATTTAAAAAAAGCTTAATATTTAATGCCAAAGAGATACACTTTTGATTATTTTTATTCATTATTTCCATGTGTTGAAAGGCAGCAACTGTTTAAAAAACACCAACAATGAAAGATTTAGGGGGGAAAACAATAAAACCTCAGATTACAAATGTGATTTCATACATCCACACTCATGGTAATTGTGAAACTAAGTTTTTTTCCTTTATAACTGTTTCATCAAAATTGATGATTGTTACACCGCAAATTGTCACACTGTTCAATATATTTTTGTAAGGTGACGGATAGTAGAGATGCAGAAGGAGATACAGGAGCAGAGGCTGAAGGAGGTAGAGCAGGAGAGGCTGGAGGAGGTAGAGGAGGAGAAGCTGGAGGAGAAGAGGCTGGACTGGAGGCCCACAGGTGAGGTTGAAAGAATAAACATTAGTCATGAGATGAAGCATTGTGACATGAGCTGGGTCAAGAACTCACAGTGACAGTTTATTAGGCAATATTTTTGTCATTGTAATTCAATAAATTAGAATAAAAGAATTAAGGCGTTTTTTTTTTTTACGGAACAGCAAGACACCGTTACCCCTGAAACTCTTCCGTCTCCTCTATATTCTTATCCCACTAAAACTGGACTGCGCATTTAACTTACAGCGATCAAACAATATATTAATCATGGGCTTGCTCTCGTTTCTGGGTCAGAGACAAAATAATATAATATGTAGACTACTGCAGCCATAAAGACAAAGGGTTACGACTTCATTGTGATTTTAAATCCTTACTGTAGGCTATATCTGCGTACATGCACACTTTACCTACCTCCCTTGGCAGGAGTCAAAATCACCAGAAAACTCCCGACCAGCAGACACGAAGTAAAATAGATCCACAACATTTTCTCATTTCTTCCTGAACTTCCAGACTTTGGGAAAGTTGGAAATATAGCCTATTCACAGATTCGTTTTTCCTGTGTCAAAAAGACACCAGAGAAACAACACGTCTATCTGAATAAAGAAAGGTAAAATGCAAGCTACAACTTGATTTATCAATTCCATCCATCCATGGAGCACTCACCCACATATTAAACCGTCTCCTCATACACACCTGCTCCAGCTGGTCTCCCTGCACGGACCATCTACGTACAAAGTGCAATACAAAGGGGAGACGCTACAAAAAAATAAAGGTGAAGGGTTAACATGGGGTTTACATCCACACATTAATCCATCTCTGCTGGTTTTACTACAACAAAATCAGTTTTTATGTGAAATATTTTTAGACATAAAATATGTAATAACTACACTATTGAAGGTTGTAATAGCATAGGCGTACTTTATGGAGGGGATGGGTGGAAACCCTAATAATCCTAAACCTAAAATAATCTAAACCAGCCACCACAACCCACCCAATATGATACCATAATTATTGATAATGAATGTTAAGTATTATAAACACAACAATGTGGTAGATTTTCTAAATTTAGCAGTAAAACATAGTGACGTTTGTCTGCACCCCCTCCCGCTCTGAGATTTGGTTTTGCCCATCTCATAAACGGAGCCGATGGACCAAAGGTCACTTTATCTGCCAAATGTCGTCTATATACATGGAGATGATTGTTCCGTGACTGTGTGTGATCACTACTATTGACAGTATCAGCTGTAAATCCTAATAAATAATGTATAAACAGCCATTTATGCATTTAACACAAGCTGAGAGCAGTAAATGTGCTTGAGATGAAGGAGAACCCACCTAATTTCACATTGAATCTTCCAGCTTTAGGATGATGTGCACCACTTCTATATGACATCTACCGCTGACCTGCTATCTCCCCCTGACTACCTTTTCATTTGCAGGAATGTTTAAAAAGTTTGCATAAATAGAATAATGTTCGGATAGTGAGGGTGTATGGAAAGTGAAAACATGCAAAAACATTCATTTCTTTTATTTTATTATGTGCATTAAAGCTTTGTGTTAGTAGTAAAGTGTTTAACTTTACATTTTACTAGAATAAATGACAAATACTGTTCAGAAGTAACTCAGTGACTCTTTCATGATCAGAGTCTAAAATAACTGATGGAGCTGTAGCGCCCTCTGCTGGACAAAACTGCTAACAACAAATAATTTATAAAACAAACAACACTGCACAGTATACATTACAGACATATAAATACAGTCTATTTGATCTGTTGAACATGTTATTAGGACACAAGTAACAAACTGTAGTGAAAGTTTGCTTATAACCATTGACATGATGACCTACAGCTGGTAAAATAAACACTGTCTACATATGTTAATTGCTTTGGTTAAACAGCAATTCTCTAAGCTGTTTGTAACTTTTTCGTTATTGCATTAATGAACAATATATTCATTGTTTTGGGACTTTTCACACTCAATGACAGACAAGACACAAACTCTCAGCAAGAGTAACAATAACAAAGTCAAACAGGACAAACCAACAAGAAATAAATGGATAAAGTAATAAACAACAGTGAGCACCAGCAATCAGTCACATTCATTTTACAAGGAATTTAAAGGCAAACCACCGGTGAACGCCGACTCTGGCTCCGTTTTGTGTAACACTTAATTTCTGCATATATTGTTTGTGTGACATCTATTATTGACCTGCTATCTCCCCCTAAAACACACAAAATAAGAAAGTGATGGAGTAGAGTTTAATAGGTTATTAAGTCCTCAAAACTTTGAGACAACATTTTTAGCAGCTACTGTCAGTGACCACTTTATAAGGCACACCTGCACAATACAACAGCATCTCTATGTTTTCTTCTTTTACGAAGCTTAGACGTCTAAATGTTTGGTTTACACTGTCAGAAAGATAATAGTACTTTGTTAACACTGATGAGGTCCTAGTGGGTGGTGCTGTCGATTACATTTTATTTCCAGCTTGTGATATCTAGTTTTCCCGAGAGAGAAGAGTTATTTCCTTAAGTGTACACCTTTTGTTTATTCGAACATGTACGATTCACCGTGGGCGAATTTTATAATACAAATTAACGCAGCAAAGAAAGAGATATCAGGTGATATGTTACATGTAACTGACGTTGCTCATTTCAACAATGTTGCTATTTTCACACCCAGCACCAACAATGTGTAAGTAATAAATGTACTTGCACCAATCGGTGCACCCATGACTGTGATGGGGGTAAAATGAGAAGTCGGTGCATTGTTGTCTTAATGCAGCAGAAAGTAATTGTGCCACTGAACAACAAAAATCCGGTCTAAAGTCAATGTTGCAGAATTTTCCTGCTGATGATTGAGATCCACCAAGTGTCGACACTTTTCAAATTGACGGATTCTGTTTATTTTATTTGAGGTCTGGCTGCATGATGCATGATGGATACGGCACGGCGAGTTTCATTTATTCATAAGGACATTGTGCATTCATTTTTTGGACAAGACAGGACAGGTGAGAGACAGAAAAGGTAACGGTTGGAGGTAGGGGCAAAAATCAATACAGCAGAGTATCGTGATATTCTGCGTGGCAATTTTATATCGATTCATGGCTGCCAAGTATCGATATTGTCAGTATTTTTCTGCATTTTTGCACTCACTTTTAAGAATATACTGGATATACTGGTGTTATGTGCGTCAGGATATCGAATCGGGTAGTTGTCAAATAAAGCTGCAAAGTTCGGCTTTTTTTTTATGTTTCATTCAAAAAACTTGAGAGCAGTGATGCTTGTTGTTTTTGAAAGTTTGATAAAATGCTGCAGTTGTTGTCGTCCAACATGTTTGATATCAGTTCAGTTCAGTTTGACTGAATACAGTCTGTGGGTTTGACTCTCATTGTGGAGAAATAAAAAGACTGAAGTGAGATGAACAGACTGAGAATTTTCTCTTATTTGACAAAACAATTCTTGATTGAATTTAGTTTTGTGGACACGAAATGAAGTTAAACAGTTAAATCCTAATATATTGTATCATAATACTCACCATATCGCAAAATGCATAGTACCAGGATAAAAATTGTATCGTGGGGCCGATACGCTGATTCACACCTCTAGTAATGATGTGAAGTAAAAGCAGCCATGAGCGGAGATTTAACTCACAGCTGCACAAGTCGAGGACTTTCCTTGTGCATGGTGGGCACGCTCTACCAGCTGAGCCTCCAGGGAGCAGCAGACATGCATCATAATCAGTAACATTTCTGTTAAAGTGCCAGCTGGCTAATTTTCAAGTGCCGTCCTTTGGCGAGAAGTCAGACACCAGTCAGGTGATGGTTGTACGAGGCACCATAAAGAGTTGACTGACAACTTTCCACAGCTCAATTTTACATCAACACAACTCAACCTCAAGTTCATGCACATGAAGTCCGTCCAGTGCAATCAGCCAATCAGGCTAAAAAAACCCCTGACAAACTAGGCAGCGCGGATCAAAGATTTTGTTACTGCATTGCACATTTTTGCGTCAAATGTTTCCAAAAACATATTTTAGGGCGCTTTGACAACCCAGAGTTTAGTCCATTTCAGTTGAACTCTGGTGTGGCTAAATGCTTGTTATGGTTTGTTTGGTTGCTTGTGAACGCTCCAATCGTACTCTGGTGTGGACCAAAACAACCGGTCAGATCATCTGCAAGAGGGGGTCTCGATTGGAAACATGTTACGAACACATACACGAGATGCTGAATAAAGTCCACAAAAACAATAACGTTTATACAATAATTTGAGATCAACTGGAGGAGAAAGGATTCGTGCGTATGATCGATCAGTGCAGAGTCAAAGTAAAATAAACTCTGTTTACATTTTCAACCACCAACTTTCCAACCAATAAGAGATCAGACTGTGAGTAGATTTCCCTCTGCCTTCTTATACACCTCTCCTTTTCTTATTTGGTCCACTTACATTTCTGCAATGTGAAAGCAAAACAAAGAAGTATCAATTTCACTCTGATTCGAAACCAAACAGACTTGGGTTGTCAAAGCGCCGTTAGTGACTTTTAGCTGTGAAACCTAAACCTCACCGCCTGGAGCAAACAGGACCACTACATTTTTCTGTTTTTTTTTCTCTTTCTCTTGAAATTGGAGGTTTTCCAACATTAAATGTTGCATCATGCAGATAAACCTACATTTAAAGCTCTGACACGCACTCAGTACGATGGCCGCTCTGTTTAATGCAACACACACACGTTTAGTGCTCGAACCTGGAGAGAGTGTGTGTGACTCTTCGGATGAGTAGAGTGACTTTGTCACTTCAAGCAAATTCAGCATAGTTCATGCTTCATAACTATGGCTACTTATGCAGGTAAACTAGTGAAATCTCAGCCTGATAGCAGCAACTTTTAGTATTTTCAGTAGATTTGATCTCACATCTCACACTCAGGTGGAAGATTTGTTTCGGTCGCTAACCGCTAACCTAATTGAGGGTTCAGTGTTCATGGGCCATTTGTTCCTGTGAACAAAAAGAAAACAGAATTCATTAGTGCATAAATGCATCAAAGTGAAACTCAACAAAAATGTTTATGTATGTGTCTTCAGTATAATATGATATTTTCAGTGGTGGGGAGTGAAAGAGTACAATAAGGTACTGTACTAAAGTACAATTCAGATTAACTTGGACTTTACTTGATCACTTTTTACACCACTATGTTGATCAGGGAGCTGCAGCTGCTCTGCAGATGAAGACTGTAAAAACTTAAAATATATTGTATTAAACAGTCATTTAAACTAGTCAACAGTACCGGAATACATCTTACAGGTTTCTGCACATAATCTAATAATATTATATTTGATGCAACAATGACACAGACTGCTGCATGATGACATTTTTTACATTAGTCGTAAGTCATAATTAATACATAATATTTACACATATTATCTTGTTGTTTATATTTCAATGTATTTTTTTCAAAGAACAGTTCTGGAGGCGGCAACAAAGCATTTCACTGCACAATGTCAAGATATTTAGAGAATGTAAAAATGAAAGAAACTTATTTTTCCTTCAGCAAATTTTCTTGGTAATACTTATAAACTAAGGTATGCTATTAAGTAGGAGAGTATTTAATAAACTCGTCTGTGTGTGTGTACCTGTCTGTGTAGAACACACTTAATCACTACAAACATACACAATAAATAATTAGCAGGTGAAGGCAGAGAGTGTTTCTTACCTTTTGCAGTAAACCACGAGGCCTCCCAATAACAGCAAACCTAGTACTCCAACCAACACACCGACAACGATGCCTGTGACACTCGTTTGGCTCCCTGAAATAGAAAAAGTGTCAGTTTTTGAGGTCATGAGTTCCAACACTGGCAACAACTTATGGAAAGGGTCAAAACATCACCCAAAATCCTTCATCTTACCTTCTATAATCTTTAGAACAGTGTTGGTGACGTATGTCTCCTCATCATCACTGAGCTCACAGGTGTATGTTCCCTCCTGATCTGAAGTTAAGTCCTGCAGTGTGAGGCTGCCTGACTCAGACACACTCTTCACCTGCTGCCTCCACTCCTCTGAGACTGTGGGGACGTTGGCTCTGGTCTGGTTCAGGATGATCTGACTGTGGTTGAACCTCCAGATGAGGAATGTTAGTGTTGTGTTGATGGACATGCAGGAGATTGTTGTTTCAGTGTTTGAAACATTGATGGAAGCTGAAATTATATGACACAGAAATGAAAACAAGTTTATTTATTTTATTTGTTTTTAAATCTTTAAACGGTCTCGCCCCACTGTACCTCTCTGAGCTCCTCCACCCCTACGCTCCTGCTCGGTGCCTCAGGTCAGCTGATCTGCTGCTCCTGGAGGTACCGAGGTCTAAACGGAAGCTCAGAGGGGACAGATCTTTTTCTGTTGCAGCCCCCAAACTATGGAATGAGCTGCCTTTACACATCAGACAAGCCTCCTCACTGTCCATTTTTAAAACTCATCTTAAAACCTATTTTTATTCCTTGGCTTTTAACCACGCATGAGACTCTGCTCTTGTTTTAGTGTTTTATGGTCTGCTTTTATTTATTGTTTTTTTTTATATTGTTTTAAAAAGCAATGAATCTATGTATTTTAGTGTTTATTCCTGTTTTATTTATTTTATTGTCTCTTGTTCTGTTTGTTTATGTACAGCACTTTGTTGCGGCTGTTGTTGTTTTAAAGTGCTTTACAAATAAAGTTGAGTTGAGTTGAGTTGAGATACAATATCTTGTGTTTGTGATCAGATTCTGGTTCCAGATTTAATCAGACTTCACAGAAACACTTACTTGTCTTAGACAAAGTGGCTCTCCTCTTGTTCCTGCGAGTGCTGACGGTGCAGCTGTAGTCCAGATCTTTATCTGAAACTATCAGAGAACTGTTGATGTTGTAGAGCTGCTGTTCAGTCTGATGGACTGTGGTTTTGGTCTGGAGGGTCACGTTGGATGGAGGGTTGGTGGTCCAGGTGAGCTGAGGCTCAGGGTAGATCCCCTCTGAGCTGCAGGTGATCCTGGTTTCTACCTGCTGAATGTCGACTTTACAGACCAGAGCTGCAAAACAGAGGACTGTCATGCCATGCACGGATTAAAAAACAAATTATTTTAACAAACCAGTTCCTGTGCTGTGTGTTTCTCATACCGTCCACTTTCAAGTTGATAAATGACTCCTTGTTTCCTGTGAGGGTGCTGGTGTAGCACTTGTATCTGCTCTCATCCTGAATCTTCACTCCTGTCAGCTGGAGCGAGGCGTTTCCTCCTGAGATCTGATCTCTGAACAGTGACGTCCTGTCTCTGAAGCGTTTGTCCTGAAGTGCCAGCTGGTCTTGGTTGCTGTAGTAGGAGTGGACAGGTTTGTCTGGCACCTGAAACCAGTGGATGATCACATCAGCGCCCTTGAAGCTACACGGTAAGATGCAGATCTCCATGAAATCACAGGAAACTTCTGTATCTGCAACACATCAGGAACAAGCAGCATCTCTTTTTTTTGGTAAATAGATTCAGTGATGGGGTCCATTTCAATATAAAATGAAACAACTAAGAAGAGTCACCAAACTAGACTTCCATTAAACCACAAAACAACCAGAAGAGATGCAAAATAATCACAAAGGTGGTTTTATAGGAGGTTTGGGTCTTTGTGGGTCATCTCCATGGCTGTAGGATAGTTGGAGTTACAAAAAAACAGCAACTAACTGCGTTCATCAGTGTATGAATGAAGTCCTGATGGTGGCAGGTGGCTGTGTTTAGGGTAGCCTTGGCCACCAGTGTATGAATGTGTGTGTGAGTGGGTGAATGAGCGCTGTTTGTAGTGTAAAGTGCTTAGAGTGGGTGCAAAGACTAGAAAAGCACTATATAAGTTCAATGCAATTTACCATATTTCCTGATATACACTCATGGGAACAATAATTAGACCACCCTTTTTCTTAAATTTCTTGTTTATTTTAATTCCTGGTACAACTAAAGGTACATTTGTACCATTTTCCATGGTTTTCTTGATAATAACCAAAATCATTATCAAGAAAACCATGAAAAATGGCTAGATATCAGCTCCAAAACTAAACTCTTATGAGCTATTTTTGTTGTTATCATTATATTTGTCCAAACAAATGTACCTTTAGTTGTACCAGGCATTAAAATTTACTAAAACTATAAGAAAACAAGGGTGGTGTATTATTTTTTTCCATGACTGTATTTTCCAGTTAAGAAAAAGCAAGAGTGAAGAGTGGAAATGTTGGATTAAAATGGTTTCCTCTTCTACAGTCGATGTGAATATTGTGCATATAGATGCACATACTTTTCAGAGGCAAACATTTACATATTAAACATACTTTTTAAAATTGGTCTTTTGTAATATTAAGATTTTTTTTGAGAGACTAAATTTTAGGTCTTCATTAAATGTAAGCCATATTCATTATAATTAGAATAAATTGTATAAATTAAGATATGAATTACTGACATAAATATACATTTCTATGATCTATATATTGAGATGCACCTGTATTTTGGTAAACGTTCATCAACAAAATCTCGCGAGATCTGCCAACACATCCTATAGTTAATGTTATCCTCTCGCGAGAACAGGTTGCATTCGCCAAAAGGTGATTAAATTGTTTGGCTGTCTAAGATAACTAATCTTTATAATGTGAGCACATATTACGACGGTCCCAACGCCACTTAAGTAAATATTGGACCCATTTTCACAGGCCACGTCTTCTGTACATTCTGACATGAAAACGGCAGTTACCTAACGGACAAATCAGGGGAATATTAATTGTTACAGCAACTCATTCTCGCGAGATCTGGCAATGTATGCCTATGGAGAGCATCATCCTCTCGCGAGAACAGAAAGCTGTATCCAAACAGTTTTAACCGTTGGTTTCCGAACGTTGTAGCTAACTAATTTTCGTAAAGTGAGAACGGACTATGACCGAGTCTTTTCTCCTAGAGTCACTAAAGTAAGTATATTTGACTCATTTTTCACACACCACATGTTTTCTGAACATTCTGATACAAAAAGGTAATTTTCTAACGGACAAAACAGGAGAATTTTAACTTTATTCGACACTTTCCTGTCTCGCAACGTTTGTCAACGGTTAACGGTTTCCTCTCGCGATAACAGATGGCGTTAGCCCAACGGTAATAAAACCCTTTACAAACGTCTTGGTAACTAACTTTTACAGTTTTAACAATTATGCTAGAATGTGATTGTCAGCTGTTTAAATATCTAATGTTAGCAACACAAAATATAAATACATTATTGTTGACGTTCACAAGACTTCTAAACTAGTGTCAGGAGAGGTTTAAGGCGCCTTCTTCCTTCATCCAGCAACAGCTGAAAAAGACTCCTCTGGTAACAACTTACTGCGGCAGTTTCACATTAAAAGCTTTCAACGGGCGATACACGATGCGACTTTTATTGTGAAATACAGACAGGAAACTGTGTTTTGTCAGTTACTTTGACGCTCTTTCATAAAAAATGACTCAACAAAAACAATAGAAAATGTAAACACTAGTTTCCACAACGGATCAGTTTTAACTATTAAAACTATTAGCAGTAAATAATAGTCAGGATCAGCCACAACGAGCTGTAAGTGATTTACTTTAACTTTTGATAATTGCACCACTCATGTTGTGCGCAGGAGAAATAAATCACGGTTGTTTGTTTTGCCTGACATTTATTAAGATGCCAATAGTTTGTTTAGCAGCAATCCAACAGCAGCAATATACTGCAATAACATTTCGGCTGCAACACAGTGACGCAACCTTTTTTTTTTTTTAAATAATTTGGCATAATCATAATAAAACACGGTGTGGTCCACATAGGATATGTAATGTTTCCTCCGCGGACAACAGTGCATGCATTTGCTGTGCTGAAGCCTATGTAAGGTAATCAAACCGTAGATTCAGCATGTCCTTACTTTCGTTTCTGGTCACGAGAGAATACAAAATAATGCAGTCGGAATCACAAAGTGTTGCGACTATGTTGTGATTTTAAGTCCTTACTGTATATCTGCGCACATACACACTGTACCCACTTCCTTACTTTGGTTTCTGGTCACGAGAGAATACAAAATAATGCAGTCGAAATCACAAAGTGTTACGACTATGTTGTGATTTTAAGTCCTTACTGCATATCTGCGCACATAAAAACTGTACCCACCTCCCTTTGCAGTAGTCAAAATCCCCAGAAAACTCTCGACCAGCAGACACGAATAGATCCACAACATTTTCTGTCATTTTGTCTTCCCATATCCCATGGATATGGGAAGTCCCCTATCCTTGGACTCAGCTCCCTCTGCTGTTGGTCTGAGATCTTCTTTAGTCAGGGAGTTAAATACATCATGAATCTCTTAAGCATAAAGAGAAGAGGGCAAAACAAACACCCCCCCCCCCCCCCCCCCCTTTTCTTTTTTTTTTTTTTAAGAAAAAAGCCTTTGCTGCTGAGTATTTCTAGTATAAAGCCTTATATTTGGAAACAGGCCACCCAGACTCAGTATTAGTTACCTCCTGAAGAACTAAACAATATTTAAAAAATAATTGTTATTATGAATTACAGGGAGAGTCTTATCCATGTGATGGTGAGCAGCAGAGTCATGAAGGTAAACTGTTTCACCTGGTCTGTAGTCCTGGGTTGGGGCATCAAGGATGTGCTAATTTAACCTGCAGTTTGTGTGGAAAGTTACTAAAATATCAACAAAAATTAGACTTACAGTGGAGCACTCTATTTGACTGATGAAATAAAACTTGCTCAGCCTTTCAGCACATATAAAAAAACATTTCAAACCATCATGGATGAAAGCAACACAACACAATCTTTAGTATTCAATTAAATAAACAGGACAAAAGCAAACAATTCAAAATGGTTTTTTTATATAACTTAAAAAAACAACGCAATGCAAAAATAGC
Source organism: Centropristis striata (assembly GCF_030273125.1). Taxonomy (NCBI): domain Eukaryota; kingdom Metazoa; phylum Chordata; class Actinopteri; order Perciformes; family Serranidae; genus Centropristis; species Centropristis striata. The sequence continues at coordinate 6,054,500 of NC_081539.1, forward strand.
AATGAAAAACACCAAAAACTACACAGACATGAAATCACAGCAGCTGCAGCAGGTGTTGGAACCTACAAAAACAACAAAACTGGACCTTTGAGATGAAGACTGATTGCCAAAAATAGCTGCTATTGAAATCTCTATTTCCTATGCTTAAAAAAACAACAACATTTCTACAAATACACCCAAGACATTTTTGAAAAGTCTTCAAATGGAAATCAGAATCATCAACAATTATTACTCAAATATTCTAAAATTAGTAAAAAAATAAAACAAACAAAAATTCATATGAATTTTAACAGCCACTGAATTTATATAATCAACATATTTTACTTTGAAAACCATGTATCTGAATTACTCTGAATGTATCCCTTTTAAATCAAAATATGGCATTTTTCAATATTCATAAATTCAGGTAAAAAAATTCAAGTTTCCGAATTTCATTGAATTCGAAAAATCTGGATCTACTGTATCTTTTGGAAACTTTTATTTTTGCAATTTTAAATGTTCTGAATTTATGAACAATGAAATCATTCTCAAAGGTATGAAAACTGCAAAAATTAAAATACTTTTGTCTTTTAAAACAATAGCAGCAACTATTCTGTAGCTCATTGCTTCTTTTTACCAAACACAGCATTTATATAATTTTGGTTAATTAATTTTTCACTATGTTTTGGCAAAAAACTTTCTTTTTTATCAATTTGCCAACTTTTCTCACTTTTCTCTCCCGCTCCAATTTCTGCTTTTTCTTAACTTCTGATATTTCATTTTGTCTATTTGCAAATTTAAAATGCGTAACTGAAATGTGACATTAATGTTTTCATCTACCAAAGGAGACTGATCCTGTAAAGCTCCTGAAAACATAAAATATTACAGACTTAATAAGCGATGAAGGTTAAATGCTTATTATTCATGAAGCGTTTTATAAACGACACAATAACTCAATAAAAACACAAAACTGTTTGTTCAAAAACATACATCATGTTAAACCCAAAGCTGTTTGAGAAAACATATTTTTTAGCTGCAAAAATATTCAGTGTTTGACCCAAAATACCTTTAATTTTACTTGTTAGCACCACAAAACCAAAGAGTTTAACTCCAATTTATCTGACTTTTTACAGGGAACCAGAGCTGCCTTTCTCCCAGTCGTCTCTCACAGTGAGTCTACTTTTACTCGTCATATTTCTTTACCATTTAACATCTATATTGTTTTAAATGGTACCTTTTCATGCATTATAACTGTTTTCTTTCTGCTGCATCTTAAACAGACAGTGTGTGCACTCATCTGTAGTGTGTGACGGCTCTGTTTGTCTCTTTTCTGCTGTAACTATGTTCATGCTGCCTGTGAAAGTGATTTTAATCTCAATGAGTCTTTACCTGGTTAAAGAAAAGAAAAAGCAGTGCAGTGCAGAGCCTCACAGTGTTGGTGTTAAGAACCAAACATAGAGGGCGTTGTTTCTTCAAGTTTATATTCTCAGTGCAGCAAAGAAGTGCAGCAAGTGTAACTTCATCCTTAAATCTCCAGTGGAGAAGTCTGGCTGTTTGGTCACAGTGTGACACTAGTCTTCATGTTAACGGATCAGTGGGATGGTCGGGGTCTTCATCTTGGTCCGTCCCATTTTGTCTCCCTCCTGTCATTGGTTCCATCTCATGTGATCTGCAAACAAAAATGAATAAATCTCAGTGCTGCTGAATCACATCAAGCTCAAACACAAAATAACCTCTTTTGTCTTTGTCTTAAGTATAAATCATCATCACAACTGTCTCTGCTTATTTCGGCCTTCTTTTTATCTGAGATAAGTTGATTTTGTAACAGATTGTTGCAGAATAGAATAGAGGTTAATTGTTGCATCATTGCAGAATATACTTACTCAGCGTTTTGTCCATCAGCTGGTGCGTTTGCTGCTGCTCCTCCCTGAGCTGTCGGCCTCATGAAGCTTATATTTCCACGTCGATATAGAAAGAATACCACCAGGCTTACTCCAATGACCAAAATGGGTACAATCACCCCAATTGCAATCGCTGCACTTGTCTGCATTTGTGCAGCATTTGAACTGTCTGAGACAGAAAAAGAGTTAGTTAGTTGATGTAACTTACTACAAAGCAAACATCCCTTATCTCTGGACTTTGATCTTACCTTCTATAATCTTTAGAACAGTGTTGGTGACGTATGTCTCCTCATCATCACTGAGCTCACAGGTGTATGTTCCCTCCTGATCTGAAGTTAAGTCCTGCAGTGTGAGGCTGCCTGACTCAGACACACTCTTCACCTGCTGCCTCCACTCCTCTGAGACTGTGTAGGGGACGTTGGCTCTGGTCTGGTTCAGGATGATCTGACTGTGGTTGAACCTCCAGATGAGGAATGTTAGTGTTGTGTTGATGGACGTGCAGGAGATTGTTGTTTCAGTGTTTGAAACATTGATGGAAGCTGAAATTTTATGACACACATATGAAAATAAGTGGTAAATTATCTTGTGTTTGTGATCAGATTCTGGTTCCAGATTTAATCAGACTTCACAGAAACACTTACTTGTCTTAGACAAAGTGGCTCTCCTCTTGTTCCTGCGAGTGCTGACGGTGCAGCTGTAGTCCAGATCTTTATCTGAAACCATCAGAGAACTGTAGATGTTGTAGAGCTGCTGTTCAGTCTGATGGACTGTGGTTTTGTTCTGGAGGGTCACGTTGGATGGAGGGTTGGTGGTCCAGGTGAGCTGAGGCTCAGGGTAGATCCCCTCTGAGCTGCAGGTGATCCTGGTTTCTACCTGCTGAATGTTGATTTTAAGGACCGGAGCTGCAAGAAACAGAGGATTTTGATGCAGCGCACACGTGAATACACTGATTTTTTACTGAACATGTTCATGTGTTGTGTGTTTCTCATACCTTCCATTTTCAGGTTAATATAATTCTCCTGATATCCAATTTTGGTGCTGGTGTAGCACTTGTATCTGCCCTGGTCCTGAATCTTCACCCCTGTCAGCTGGAGCGAGGCGTTTCCTCCTGAGATCTGATCTCTGAACAGTGACGTCCTGTTTTTGAAGTTGGGGTCCTGCTCTTTGAGCTGGTTTTGGTTTTTGAAGTACGAGTGGACAGGAGCGATTCTTTTTGACACCTGCATCCAGTGGAGGGCTAAATCTTCGCCAGCCTGGTAGCTGCACGGTAAGATGCATCTCTCCATGAAAACACAGAAAACCTCAGCATCTGCAACACATCAGGTACAGAGACACTCTTCACTTCAGGGATAATTGCATTTGTTTTTTTTAAATTTAACACTTAACAGGTAAGCTCTTTGAAACACAGGGTCTCATTTTCAATACAGACCTGTTGAATCTAAGTGAGCTGATTATTAATGTTTCAGGTCGGTGTGGCTGAGGGGTTTTATTCCAGTCAAGCAAGACTGACTCCAACCACCTGAACTGTCTGCACTCAGTGGATTTGTTGTATCAGATGTACTCCTACTTGGTTGGAACAAGCACCTGCAGCCACTAGATTAGTCTCTTATTGAGATTGTTTCTGTGCCTGTAAACTTTTATCATGCAAACACAATAGTCTTGGGTGGCGCTAAACTAAAGATGCAGCGATGGTTCTCTGTAAAATAGACAGCAGAGTTGGCAGAAGGGGAAGAGAATTGCATCTCAAGCTTAATACAGACAGACTTCAACTGGGTCAGATTATTTGCAGGAGTAATTGAAGGGTAATTGTGATTTCAATTTTAGTGGAGGAAATAAACTTTTGTTGATCATGGATTGAAGTGTTAATGAAACAGATTGGAAGCAGCAATGAAATTAACGGTAATAAAATGATTTGCAAGTTTTACCCTCTGAACCCCAACAAGCTGTTACAGAGAAGCAACTGTAACATCAGTTAAAAATAAATGTTGCACACGACTGCTAGTAATAATAAACAGACTCCTTTATAAATAGTTATACATACATGTTTTCAAAGCCTGCACATCTCACATTAAAAACATGTAGATACACACAAAACAAGGACGAGTACAAGGTTATTTATTACTTTTCTTCATAGAAAGACAGGTAAACAACTTAAAATGTCCTAAAAATGATTAGAATGAGAGATGGGAGTGACACGGGTTGGGTTCTTTTAGCAGTGAGCTATTTCATGAACGAGGAAATGTCATCATCAGGAATTTAAAGGCCGTAAACTTTCTGGTAGCTGCTAGTGGCACTACAGGCTCTGCTACCTGATTGATACTGTGTGTGTGTGTGTGTGTGTGTGTGTTGGCAGGTTCTGCCACATTCCAGTTACAGCTGAGTATTTATTTTTCTACTACAGTGCATTCATAACCCACAGTTGGTTCTTCATATTTGACTATGAATGAAAATGTTTTTCTAAGCCAAGGATTTGTTTATAACTTCCAAAGAAAACATATTCAAAACATCTGGACATTTGACCAGAGTTGGAAGAAGTATGATTTTTTTCTAAAGTACTTCAGTGTATGTAAAAGTTCTCATTCAAAAAGCTACTCAGGTAAAGTAAAAAAATATTGTCACTAAAATGTACTTAAAGTAGCAAAGTTAACATACTTATTAAAACTATATATTTATTAATTAATGTGGGGCTCACTGTAAATACTGTTCAGTACACACACTGCTTGCCTTTGGATTGTATATTATATTTATCATATTTATCATCATATACAATTATAATAAATAATGAATGTCAGTGAGTGGGACAACAGCTGTTAAAACCAACAGAACTTTATTTTAAACTCTAATATGAAGGGTTGGACTGAAGCTCAATGTTTCTAAAATGATGCACAAGAAATGCAGAAATAACAAATTAATTTGAAAAACAGCCTTTCCAGCTAACTCTAGCCATGTGCATATAGTTAAGATGTTACACGGCAGCGTTTTAGATATCCGTCTGGACATTTTTTTGCCTCCACACCCATATAAGTAAGATTTGTTGTGATCAAGCGAGTGAAACACACTAGGTTGTATTTCAGGAACAAGTTACTTTGATAAAACTTAGCTGTGAACAGTTTTCAGAGCATAATATCTTTAAAAGATGGCCTCACTCACCTCCTCCTGCAGAACTGTGTAGAAAGATCAGGACCACAAACACGACACCTTTAATCCCAGTCATTGTTCTGTTCCTCACTTCCTCAGTCCACTCTGTGTATTTATCCCTCACATACTTTGAATATGCAGTGGCAACTACACATCAAGGCCACCGGACTGGTTTGACTGAGTGATCTGTAACCTCTCCCGTATGAAAGTCATGAAGAGAGAAATATTTAACTTCCTGTTGCAGCTTGGGTGTGACCAGAGACGCCTCTTATTCCATTTACAACCTTTGTATCTACTCAAGTTTAATAATTAAATTGCTTGTACTGTATCATCCCTCATAAACAAAGTGACAGACTGCTCTGCAGCATAGACAAAGAATACAAAGTAAACAGAATGCACAACAAAAAAATAAGGTAAAATCAATTACAACAAAGTTAAGAAAAGCAATGAGATGAAAAAATACATTTTTAAAAGAAGAGAGTTTTCCACAGATTCACAGTGAATCAGTGAAAGGAAACACTTTATACACCTTTGGAACCTGCAGACACCAGGAGTGTGTTGCATAGTTGAGTCTGGATGTGATAATCTTATCTGGACCTGAAAATGAAAGGAATGTCCTCATCTTGTTTTAATGTCTCAGCTTGATGCACAAGCATCACCCTGTGATTGTTACCTGAGTTTAAGAGGACTACCCTGGGTAGATCTGCTGAGCTTATGTTTTATTTCCTCTAATAAGATAAGATGTTATCTTTATTGTTATTGCACAAGCCTTGAAATGCTCTGACAGATCAGAGGACAAATCTGAGTCACTTATCATATCGCAAGATATCTTTCAAATGCAGGAGACTTTTGAACATTCAGTTCTTTATTTAATAAGAACATAATTAAGGGCACATTAGTGGAAGCAGAATATACCAGTACCAAAACAAATATTCAGAGCCTTTACTTCAGTAAACATACTAATACAACACTGTAGAATTACTCCAGTTCATACTGTTTTTCAAGTTGAACCCTGACCTGAAAAGTAACTGGTAACTTCAGCTGTCAGGTAAATGTAGTGGAGTAGAAGTATAAAGCTGAATAACATGTAAATACTCAAGTAAAGTAAAAGTTCATCCAAATTGTTCTTAAGTATGGTACTTGATGTTCTTAGTGACATTCCACCACTGACCAGGACGTAGAGGGTATCAGCTGTGTCACCATGAGCAAACAGAATTAAAAAGTTATAAAATATCTGTGTTATCAGTGAGGATGGACATTTTTTTAAACCAGCCTGCTATCTCTGCACACAGCACTGTGTATATTTATTTAACCATAATTCAGTCCCCAGAGCATGAACTTCTCCTTTTACTGTCTTTAAATGTGTTTGTTTAATGTCCAGGTGGACATGGCATGTTAACGATCTGTGTTTCAGATTAGCCTTTCTAAAAGCATTTTTGTAGATGCAAGCACAAAACTAAGCTCTGCCTTTGCATGCAAAAAGTAAACAAAGTATTTAACACATGGTGTCAACTGTACCAGACCTACAGAGTGACAGACCTGTAAACCTGCAGAAGTGGAACTTTGCATGTAACCAGAACAACAGCAGATAAAGGCACAACGAAGGCACAATGTAATCAAGAAAAATAAATGTTTTTTATTGGCTTTTCCTGTAACACTGACCCAGATAAAGACACAGAGTTAACTGAGACAAGACAGAGTCAAGACATCTGTTATTCTCTTATATCTACTGTCCAGTCATGATAGAAGGTAACATGTATTATTTTTTAATTTTCATGTGTAATTTGACTAAATGTTGTGGTTGCTCTGGTTTTATAACCTCATCAGGATAGTTTCTGCTGGTTTCTTCTGGTATTTTAAGATCTATAGCACAGTACCACTTCTGCCCCAAGCTGAGTCCACACCTGTAATAATACCTGTGAGATTGTCTAGACCTCTACCAATTCAATTAACATAACTAACATAACTAACTAACTAACTAACTAACTAACTAAAGAAAATAACTTGTTAAAAAAATCATTAACAAAAAACTAAGAAAATCATTAATCATAAAGAAAATCACTAATTTAAAAAAGAAAATTGCGAATACAAAAAGGAAAGTCACTCAAAAAAAAAAGGAAAACAAGAAATTCACTAAAAAAGCCACAAAAAAGGAATACCTCTATAATATAAAATAAAATATGTTTATAATGTGTTTATAAAATAATTGTTTTTATAGTGTTTTATTTCTATTTATGGGATCTCATCTATTTTCTTGTCATAATTTTCTTTGCCGGATATAAATTTCTTATTTTGTAAGCACTTTGTAACATTGTTAAAAAAGGAACTATATAAATAATGTTTTATTTTTATTATTCATTTCACATTTTAACCCAGTTCCCAGTTAAGAGATAGCAGCATGAGTAATGCTCTATGAGGGAAAGCCAAAGATGTGTCATTATATGTTTTACACAGTTAAGAGTAATATAATTTGACTTTTGTGGTGATTAAAATAACAAAATAGTTTTAACTCTTACAAAAGCTGTTAAAGTGTGTTTGGGCCGCAGATAATACAGTAAACTTGAGTGCTTGTGCAAGGTTGGGATATGTATATGTGCTGGAAGCGTGCTAACGGCTATTGTAACGGCAAGTAGAGCATGGTTAATTGTTAGATTAATGTGAGAGGACTGCATTACTTTATTAGGTGTAATTTTATAGTTTTCACTGAAACTTTGGTGTTTTTGTGAACTGAGACGACGTAAAAGCTGTTACAGTGTTCATGTGTCACAGGTAATGCCTTAAACTTGAGTTTACCTGCAAGTTTGGGATATGTGTATGTGTTGGAAACGTTAGCAATTAACAATTCGCGGGCTGGTAACGGTGCTAACGGCTATCATTAACGGTCAAAAGAGGCCGGTTAAATGTTAAGTTAGTGTGAGAGGACTGCATTACTTTATGTGGTGTTATTATATGTTTTTTACTGTGAGCTTTACAGTGTTTTGTGTTTCGAGACGGTGTAAAAGCTATTAAAGTGTTTTTGGGTTGGAGACAATATTGTAAACTTGAGTTTACATGCAAGGCTGGGGTGCTAACGGCTATCATTAACGGTCTGATAAAATGTCACATTAATGTGGTCCAACTGCATTACTTCATGTGATGTAATTCTGCAGTGTTCACTGTGACCATACCAGTGTTTTTTGTAGATTGAGATGATGTAAAAGTGTGTTCTGTGTTTTTGATTACAAATATGGAGAAATGAACTGTGAGAAGCTGGGGAGCATATTTTAATATCTGTATTTGAGATTTCAGGGGTTGCATATTTCGATGGATGAATATCCCCAGTTAAATAATGCTCCCACTTACTCACAAATATTTTTTCCGTATATGAGAACGTTTTCTGTTTAGGTGTAGTATACACATGTAATCAGTGTTAAAATAAGAGCATTGTTAACTTGAAAGAACCTTACAGCTAGTTGAGGTTATAACTTCCAAGTTAACAGTGGTGGAAGAAATATTCATACTTCAGTAACTACTTATGTTAACATAAACAGTAAAAAACTTCAATACAAGTTACAAGTCTTGCATTAAATATCCTGCTTACATAAATGTATGGAAGTATTATACATATAATGTATTTTTTTTATGAAAAGTAAAAGTACTTATTGGGCAGTAAAACATTCCCAGTCAGTGTTTTATTATTCTGTCTTATGTTTTTGGATTTGTATTCCTGCTGCATTAATGTGCATGCTGCTTTTTCCTGCTGAAGATGTTTCAGGTAGTGCTAGTTTTAACTCCTTTATATCCTGTTGGTTAGTTTAATCTGCAGCAATGCATCATATTCTTTGTAGCCTGGCTGTCCTATGAGAACTATGTGTCTCTAAAAAGTCAGAAAAAACAAGATCCAAGAGGGTTTTTAAAGCATTTATTCAGCTTTTGAAGCATTAGAAATGAAACCTCATATCTTATACAAAGACTGAACACTAGATGGAGTCAGAGAATGACGGCTCTTTACTGTCTGTTGCCTCAGTTAGCCCTTTTATATATAGGTCAATTCTTATGAACAAACTCAGAGACTATAGTTCTAGTTTTATATATGATAATTTATTTAGCTTAAGAAGTAGGATAATTTGCTCAACAAATAAAGAAACACTTCAGTTTATCACAAACATTCAAAATCAACACATCTGGAGATACATGGTTTTAACTGGACAGGAAGGAGAAGAAAAACTGTCATCTGAAAAGTAGCTTAAGCTGTCAGACAAATGTAGTGCAACAAGAAGGTACAACAATAGTTTCAATTAAGTGTATTCGAGGTATACATCAGCATATAATTTAAAAAAAACCCAAGTAGGACAAGTGCAATAAATTTGTCCTTTCGTCCAGTACTCAGAAAATGTACTTGGTTACATTCCACAACTGTAGTTAGGAGCAATAGAGACGACTTCATTTATATAAAGAAAATAATATATATAAATATATATTTGTTATTTCAGCGATGGACTCAGCTTACAGCTTACAACAGTCTTACAGCTGTCTGCTGTGTCTGTGCTGGTTCAAGCTTCCTATATCTACATCATCAGTGTCACATCTAACAGGTAGAGTAGACACAAAGTATAAAAGAGCCTGAAGGGATAATGTCATGTAAGCCAACATGAATATGATGATGATAAGCCAAAACAAAAAGCAGAAGATATACTGACATTTACAAACAATACTAGATGAGTATGTAACTTTAATTTTAATGTAAAGAAGGGGCTTTTTGCTGTGATGTTTGACTATAGGGATCTTTTATATATACATTCATCTTCTCAGCCATTGTGTATGAATGATACAGCGTACCATGCTTCCTTTTTATTAATCATTAACTTTAAAGCCCTGACTCACAACTGAGCTTTACTCCCGCAGGCACACAACCTGCCATCATCTTTTATACCAGTCAATTTGTTTAGCTGCTTCCATTTTGTCTATTTGCTCAGCCTGTCTTTTCTGTGTTGCTCCTCAAGGTCTGGGTCTTTCATTTTGGTGTTTTGGAGGGATTTTTGACAATTTTTAATTAATTCTCGAATGGTGAAATGATTAAATTGAGCAGCAAATCTATTACATAACAATATACCCAAAAGTTGCAGCAACAGCTTCTGGTTAAAAGAGGTTTAAAGTCCCTGAAACCTGCCTTTCAAATCTTCTATATCATTAAATATGAGTTACTAAATAAATTCAAATTTAATATTTTGAGAAAACTTTTTTTTAGTTATGTTAAACACACAAACTGAAACAAACGGCACAAATAGAAACAATTAAAAACGAATAATAAAACTCTTTTTACATGAACACACCGTTTCTAACGTAAACAAGCTGATTAGTAAAACACATTTTGAAACTGTAAAAATATTCAGTATTTGCCCTGAAATGGCTCATTTTTATTTATTTGATCATAAATAACCATCAGCTGGTAGCAAAGCTTCACAGTCTTGATGTAACATTTTCTTCAGCAGAAATACACAGCCTTATTTCTGGATGAATGTTAATGTTCACAATGTAGTAAAACAGTTCATAGACTATCTTTTAATCCCCAGTGGAGAACTCTCTTCAAGTGGCTCCAACTCTCTTTGATTAAATTATAAATACAACATTATAAACCTCTGCTTGCACTGTCTGTTCACATTACTTCACCGAATTTCCTCCATTTTCTATTTTTTTTTTCATTAGATTCTGTTCTTCAGGCTCTTCTCTGCAAACAAAATTGAAGGAAATTAAATGCTGTAACACAACAAGCTTAAACTCAAATCTAGTACTACTTTTTATGTCTTTAGTATAAATAATCATCACAAGTGTGTCAACTTATTTATTTCATCTTTTTACCTGAGATAAGGTAGATTGACACTGATTTGCTGATTATGACAGAAAAGAATAAAGCGTTATTGTTGCACCAAGGCAGGTTATACTTACTCAGAGTTTTGATCGCTTGGTGGTTGTATGTATGTATTCTTCCTTTTATATACATAGAATACCACCAGGCCACCTACCACAATGGCTAATATCACCCAAACTGCAATGGCTGCACTGCAATGATCCCCTCCTATTTGTGCAGTAGTTGAACAGTCTGAAATTGAAAAACAGTTTGTTAATTTATTTTTCTACAAAGCAAACTTACCTTATCTCTGGAATTTGATCTTACCTTCAATAATATTTACAATAGTGTTTGTTACGTATGTCTCCTCATCATCACTGAGCTCACAGGTGTATGTTCCCTCCTGATCTGAAGATAAGTGTTGTAGCTTGAGGGTGCTTGACTCACTCTTCACCTGCTGCCTCCACTCCTCTGAGATTGTGTTGGCTCTGGTCTGGTTCAGGATGATCTGACTGTGGTTGAACCTCCAGATGAGAAATGTTAGTAGAGTTTTTATGGACGTGCAGGGGATTGTTGTTTCAGTGCTGCAAGCACTAACAGAAACTAGAAACACAGAAACGCATACAAATAAAAAATAAGTGATAAATCATCTTGCATTTCTGATCAGATTCTGTTTCCACTTTCAATTACTCTTCACAGAAACACTTACTTGTCTTAAACAAAGTGGCTCTCCTCTTGTTCCTGCGAGTGCTGATGGTGCAGCTGTAGTCCAGATCTTTATCTGAAACTATCAGAGAACTGTTGATGTTGTAGAGCTGCTGTTCAGTCTGATGGACTGTGGTTTTGGTCCGTAGGGTCACGTTGGATGGAGGGTTGGTGGTCCAGGTGAGCTGAGGCTCAGGGTAGATCCCCTCTGAGCTGCAGGTGATCCTGGTTTCTACCTGCTGAATGTCGACTTTACGGACTGGAGCTGCAGGAAAAGAGGAAAATGCTTGATATGAAAATCTTCTCAGCTGGCTAAACTTCAGTTCCTGTTGTTTCAGTGTCTGTCACTGCTACAGTTAAATACAGTTAGTTTTCTTTTATTTATTTTAAACAAAGCAAAGGTGTAGTGTGTCTACAGGGAGGTCCTGAATTTTTCTTGAAGAATGCGATAAAAACGCAAATTTAAAGATACCAAAATTTTTTTATTTTTTTATGAGAATAATACAGTCAAGTCACACAGGTAAATCAGCACCTCTTAAAAATTACATAAACTGAACATTTCAACGTTAATGAATGAAGATTTGTTGCATGATTGTTTGAATGCAGTAGTTTTAGCTTGTATACCTAATAAAATTGAAACTGAATCAATGTATAAAACAGATTTGTTTCTCATACCGTCCACATTCAGGTTTACGTATAACTCCTGATATCCAATGTTGGTGCTGGTGTAGCACCTGTGTCTGCCCTGGTCCTGAATCTTCACCCCTGTCAGCTGGAGCGAGGCGTTTCGTCTGGAGAGCTGGTCCTTGAACAGTGACGTCCTGTTTTTGAAGTTGGGGTCCTGCTTTTCAAATTGGTTTTGGTTGTTGAAGTACGAGTGGACAAGAGCGTCTCCTCTTGTCACCTGCATCCAGTGGAGGACTAAATCTTGGCCAGCCTGGAAGCTGCACGGTAAGATGCATCTCTCCATGAAAACACAGGAAACCTCAGCATCTGGAACACATACAGAGACATCCGTCTAATATCAGATCAAAGAAAATGGCAGAAACTATTGAAGTCAGCTGTCTTTGAGGATTTTATTTTGCCTGGATCAAAAAAACACACTTGAAATGCTGCAAATGGGAAGCAAGAGCAATTATATATTTAGTGACATCACTCTTTTTCTCAAGGAAGCCCTGTATTAACTATACATAAAAAAGAAAAAAGAATTGTTACTTTGTGCTATGCTACAGAGTGAATTAGTGAAAGCAAACATAAAAGTAATAACCAAGAATCTTCATTAAAACGTGTCTGCAAAATTAACTTTAAGTTTTTTTAAACCCTTTTTGACCTGTAGTCCTTTGAAGCAATTAAAAGTAAGTAGTTTTCTTTTCAAACATGTTCATAATCATACAGCCTGTCAGAAATTACTTTTGGGGTGGAGATCTGAAGTCCTAATCTTTTTGTTAGGCTTGTCATAATAACAATTTTTTATTTTTATGCTACTGATATAATGATATCAGAGCATAATAAGTACATCCTTTTCTACAGCAATGAACTTTAAAATTTTAAGAATATTAAACACTGGAATTGAAATGCTGTAAATAAATATTACAATATCCTAAATAAATAAATAAACTACAGTCAAAACAAATAAAATAGACTTACAGGCTCTGAAAAATATTATTAGCTATATTATTTTTTTATTATCAATAAAATATAAACAGCTGGAATGGCTGCTTGGGAAATATAGTTTATTTTTTGGCAATTTGTACTGCCTTTCAAACATTTGCAGCTTTACTTTAAACAAAACATAAAAAAGCACAACATGTGTTACAACACATCCACGATGATAGTGGCGTGGCTCCTTTAGGAGATAGGGCAGTCTGTGTGTGTGTGTGTATGTGCGCATGTGTGGAGGGAGTGGGTGAGAAAGAGTGAGTGGATGATTCTGGTGACAGTAAATGCAGCAAGTAGGCTCTCCATGTCCAACCGTGTTTTTTGTCCCCAGCTGAGAAAATTGGGTGGGATGGTTATGTTTTTAAAGCACTTTCAGGTTTGTTGTATTGGCAGTTTGTGTTGCCACTGTTCTCATACCGGCCGGTAGAAGTTACTGGGTTCTCCTCACCCATTCGACTGAAATCCGAGTTCCCGCACTGCTGTCAGCCGTCGGGAAACTTAGCTTCAAGTAACACAATCAGCTAACACTCTGCTTCAGCTGGCTAGTGCTCACATGTGTGTATGAGCCCCGCCTCCCACAGAGAGCAGGCTGACTGTGGTGGGGGTGGAGAATCATATTCCAGGGGTAGCCGGTGCCACCTGGTGCCACCCCCAGCCACCCAGGTGGCCAGGCCTCTGCCACACCCTTATACAGTCTATGTGCCACACTGTGACGTTGTGTGTATGAGCCCCGCCTCCCACAGAGAGCAGTCGAGCAGGCTGACTGACAGGAGAGGGAAAGAAGCAGTGCGACGGGGGAAAATGTCCATTTTATATATCGACGATACATCAATAGAGTAATTATCGTGACAGGCCTACTTTTTGTACTTCAGTTACATATTTTATTGGACTACACTCAGCTTTGTTAAGCTACAATTACTTCTTTATATTTGATTCTTGTAAAAGAAAATATTTTGTCAGGTCAAGTCCAGAATAAGTTAAAAAAAAAAACTTTTTTTAAATCTATATTTGCACATACTACAGATATTGTTTTAATTAACATTCATGCCCTTGAAAGCAGGAGTTTAGAGTATGAGCCGTGTCATGTGACGCCGTTTTGAGATAACCCACCGGCCTCCACCCCCATACAATTCAATTCTCTTCACTCAAACCACTTGTATTTCCAAAAAAAAACTTTATATCTAGTCTATATCTTAATTTCAGAGCATGATATCTTAAATTATTGGCACATGACACAACTATGTGAAAGATTTAGTTTCACTTTTGAATCTTTTTTAACCGACTTTTTCAGTTTTACTACAAATCCATAATGTATTTCTTTTCAGGTTGGAATAAGATCAGACGGGCTGTGAACGCCTCACTCACCTCCTCTGGCACAACTCAGAAAGGTCAGAACCACCACGAACACGACACACTTCAGCCCAGTCATTGTTCTGTTAGATTCTTCTGTCGACACTGTTTGTACCACAGAGAATATGAATCATCGTGCCACACCTCTCACACCATGACCATGTTCTCTGATCAGCAGTTCTGTCATAAAGTCATAAATCAAGGAAATCATTGACTCCCTGTTGAAGAATTTGGCAGCAGCCTTTTGAAGTCTTTAATATTCATAGAATTATAATAACAAAAAAAGTATAAATCATCTTTCAAAACAAAACTATCATGCCATTTTGCAGGAAAATCTGAATAAAAAGTAAAAAAACAAAAATAACAAAACATTTTAAAGAATTACAACAAATGCAATTAGTTAAGGAAAGAAAGATAAAGACAAAAAATAGTTTTCAAGACGAGATTAAAAAGAAAATAGTACGTTTTTCCACAGCTGAAGGGCGTGGTCAGACTTGTTGATTAGTTAAGATTTAAGAAGCAGTAGTAATGAGCATGTTAGAAGATCTTAAAGCTCATTGGAAGAGAGATCATAAAGGAAAGAGGCTTTTGAAACAAGCAGTAAGATGTTAAAATTCCCAAACTCACAGATAACCAGTGAAGAGACGCAAGGACTGATGTGATGTGATCGCTCTGTACCTGCTGAACAGAATAAAGATGGCCACTGAAGGAGAGATGATAACAAATCTTATCTGAAAGTGAAACAAATGATTCCAGTCTTACACCTGACCATAAATGGACAACTATGGAATATGGGCCTATTATATGGGCCTCTTCTTTTATGGTAGTAGAACTTGGCTGAACAACACATCAGTGTTACTGGGCTGACTGGGGTGAATCAGGCTGCTATTTTACTGTGTAGTGAATATAGTTGTTAAGGGACTTTTAAGATAAGATGATATTGGCGTGTCCCCAGCTCCATGTCTCCGGTGTCCGTAGAGCTGGTCGGTGTCGGCAAAAGGGCCTTTCTGTGTGGAGTTTGCATGTTCTCCCCGTGTCCCCTGAGGATCCCCTTACAGGGACCTCTCACAAAAACATGCATTGATCCTGGTCGCTATAGAGCCTCCCTCTGGTCGGTCGGGGCGCCTGACGGGGGGGAGAGGAACCGGTGAGAATAACGTGATCCTCCCACGCGCTACGTCCCACTGGGGAATCTCCCCCTGTCAGGTGTCAAGAAGCGGTCCGCAACTCCACATGTATCGGAGGAAGCATGTGCTCAGTTCAGGACAAACTGGGTGATAAAATGGGTGACAAAAATCGTGGAAAAAAAAAAAAAAAAAATGATAAGATGATATAAAATATACTTTAATCTGAGCTTTAATAAAAATATCTATGTAATACCTGACCTTAACTTAGCTATGAAGACATACAGTTAAAAAGCAGCATTTCATTTAATAGGAAATTAGTGCATGAACAGTTCATTCTCCCTTCACATGTGCAGCAAACACTGTCCGAGCCAAAGGATGACATGCTTTCAAATTTTGATCATATTCTTCCAGTGAATATATTTTATTTTTCTGTGATATGTTTGGGGAATCAGCAGATAGTCTCCTGAATCAAAGTTTATAACTTCTTATCACTGCTTTATAACTAGCTGTCACCATGTTGACTGTAGCTTGATTTATCATGCTAATTTAGGAGTATTACCAAATACATATCCATTCTTTGTAAAGCATTTTACTTTATTAATTAGTTGTTTACTTTGAATTGGGAACTCTTGGCACTTTTAGGTAGAATAAAAAATAGGGGTATTTTCTCAGGCTGTTTTTACCATGACAGGACATCATCCATTAATTAGTCAAATAAATCTGTATTTATTTGACTAATTAATGGATTATGTCCTGTCATGGTAAAAACAGCCTGAGAAAATATCCTTATTTTTATTCTTTAGTTTATTCCCGTTTTCCCTAACGCTAGAAAAGTAAAATACAAAACCTTCTGAAACCCAGATTAATAAAATCATACATTTATTGCCATCAACCTGAAAATCTTTTCAATGAAATACAAAATGGATATTAACACAGATTTAATAAAAAGTTTTTATATACATATAAATACATAAAGGGCAGCTTCATGTCATGTCTATTGATTAAAGTACACACACACACACACACACACACACACACACAACTGCTGCAGTTATATTCAAACAAGATGTCTTTATTTGTTTTGTAGTGTTTTTGAGAATCTGCTGCTTGTGTTGCAGACTTTTATCACCAGAAGGCGTCACTAAAGATCACCTCTGGATGCTGCAGCAGATAATAAAACTTTCATCCAGAAGAGGTCAGTAAAACAACGTCTGCTCCAGTGCCTGATGTGGATTTTTCTTTTTTACTTTACATATAGTACAAAAAGACAAGTGGTATCAAAAATAAGGCACATGACAGTTAAATTCATCTGAAACAATTAATAAAATCAATACACACAGGTCGTCTGTACATAAAAGAGAAATAAAAACACACACTGCATCAATCATGCAACAATCAGGTGATGATAAATAAAAAAAATCTTCTAGGAGCTTAAATATTAGTACAAAATTACAAGGCTATCAATTTAACAGTTGGTGGGATATTTTTCTCTGAATGAGCTCCAGTTTACAAAACATTTAACACAAGTACAAACACTGAGACGTCACGACAACAATGCAGTAGTGTTTTTCTCTCAGATTTAAAGATGTCATGTAAGTTTTCTGCATTCAAATAACGAGTAGTCACCTGATACATTTTGTTGAGTTGAACACTGACAATATTTCAAACGTTTTCAACAATTTTCAAGCTCAGAGAAATCTGTAATTTTAATCAAGATAAGGTTTTGATTTTGTCGTCTGATCCCCTTTGTGCAGGCAAGAAGACAGACTTTTTCTACTTGTAGATTAGATTTTAGGTTGTTTTTACTCTGTATTTCTGGGATTTGAGTCATCTGGAGGTCTGGATTAGAGATGTTAATATTTAATTATTTTCTGACAGATAGATGACTCTCATTAACCAATTAATGAGCATGCACCGCCAA
Organism: Centropristis striata; assembly: GCF_030273125.1. NCBI lineage: Eukaryota > Metazoa > Chordata > Actinopteri > Perciformes > Serranidae > Centropristis > Centropristis striata. The sequence goes on from NC_081539.1 coordinate 6,072,107, forward strand.
CATTAGGATGTACTACAGTAGAAACAGCTGATAGTGATCATATATGTCCAGGTCAGTTTAATCACTATAAGCAGATCATTATTGTAACTTTTTTTGGTTGTTTTCCTAATTCTCATGCAGATTACCGTCTCATGGCCATTATTATATATATAACATGAATAAAAAGTAATGATACAGATAGCTTTAGTCTTTAGTGTCTCGCTGCTAATTCTTCTGCCTGTTTCCTCACCGAGGGTCCGGCTCTGTGTCCCTGCAGCGAGGCAGTACGTGCTGATATCGGCCCCCGGAGCTCCTCACTGACCCGCCGGCTGGTGAGTGAACATTATTAATCTACTTCATGAAAGCTGCTGCACCTCGTTGGCTTGTTTCTGGCAGTTTGTCACAGCTTTGAGGAGCTGTCATAGTTTTAGTGAGCATCCAGCAGCATGTAGAGCTGACAGTGTTACTGTGAGGCAAAGTTAGTACCTTAGTGTTTTACATTAGTACAGGTGCATCTCAATACATTAGAACATGATGGAAAAGTCCATTTCCAGTAGTTCAAGTCAAACAGCCCCAACCAAGTATTGAGTCATATGACGCTTGCGGGTAAAAATGACAAAATATTTTATCGGAAGTGCCTTTCGTTTAGACGGTGACGGCGTTTTTGGGGGCTTAAAAACGCAAACATCTGAAACCACCCTCCAAAGGAGAAAAGTTAAATACACTCCTCCGTAGCGTGTCCGTCTACACGCCAAGACGCAAAACTCTGCTCAGATCTGCTCACGTCACGTATGTGTTTACGTCACATACATGCTCCAGTACAGGAAAATAAACAAACGTGGGATTATTTCCATGCGTCGGACCTTCAAGCTGCTCTGGCAGCTCTAATAAACTTACAGGAGTCTTTCCACCAAATGTACAGGATATGTAGAGATAGTATTAGTGAACAGAGAAGGATCTGTAATTACCTCCATCACATTTTGGATGCAGCAATTCGTCGGAGGCGAGCCAGACGGCTTTGGACGAGACCTGGGAGATCTAGAGATGGTGGAGAACTTTGTGGAAGGAGTAGCTGATGAAGAATGCTGGTGTGAAAACTTCCACATGCCCAAAGATGCTCTTATCGCTTTAAGTGATGCCGCCTGGCTGCATACAATCCAATTCCACACACTTTAGCGTTACCGTATGCAGCAGATTTCTTCCAGAAAATGATCGTCTAAACGAGGAATAAAAAGTGAAGACGCGACGCCACTTTTGCGTCTTCTGTTCAGACCGTCATCATGTAAACGTAGCCTTAGTGAGCATCCAGCAGCATGTAGAGCTGACAGTCTTACTGTGAGGCAAAGTTAGTACCTTAGTGTTTTACATTAGTACAGCTGCATCTCAATACATTAGAACATGATGGAAAAGTCCATTTCCAGTTCAAGTCAAACAGCCCCAACCAAGTATTGAGTCATATAGATGGACATACTTTTCAGAGGCCAACATTTCCATATTAAACATAATTTTTAAAATTGGTCTTTTGTAATATTCAAATTTTTTAAGACACTGAATTTTAGGTCTTCATTAAATGAAAGCCATAATCATTATAATTAGAAGATATTAAATAAATGAAGCCATGAAATGTTTAATTCTGTGTGTAATGGATCTATATAATGTGTTATTTCCACTTTTTTAATTGAATTACTGACATAAATTAACTTTCTATGATATTCTAATTTATTGAGATGCAGCTGTATGTTTAAATCTCTGAAGTGCACAGCAGCTCCTCGTTCAGTAGAGAAATGTGAAAACACCTCTCTAGTGACAAACAGTTAAAGTCAGTATAGTCAAGGTCAGCTCAGACACTTTAGAGGATCTAAACACACTCTAAGTCCTTTCAGCATCCATCACTTATCTGACTTGTGCTTTTTATAGACAAAGCAGAACAGCTTCTTGTCTCAATGTGAGTCACTTTATCCGTCTGGGTTTTAACATGTTGTCTGAGCGTGGAGCACGAGGATGTGAGCTAGAAGAGGAACAGCGTTTCACACCAAAAATATAAATATAAAAGCATCCTGTTGCCCAGGAAACAAACGTAGTGCAGAGCCTTAAAGTCAAAGTGCCTTTGTCCTTCATTTATCAGTTCTGATAAAGATGTTTGCAGAACTTATTTAAACAGAAACTGAAAGTCTTTTTCTTTCACGTAACCACTGCAACTTTAGTTGAGCAGAAAACAAAACTTGGTTCAGCCACAAACTTTTCTTCAGGTTTCCAGTGTAGAAAAAATGACAAAAAAGTAAATCCTCTCCTTAGATCCTGGAGCACATCGTCATGTTCACATTAGTGCGTCTGTGTGTTATTTATTCCTTCATTCCCCGGTGCAGCTACATTCGTCTCCAGCTCTGTTTGTGGATAAACTTCTGCATGTGTTCAGTTACTGTCGATGTTATGCTGTTATGTCATTCTGCAAAACAAAATTGGAACAAAATTCAGTCCTGGACAATTTCCTGTTTATTCTTCTTCATTATTAACAACTTAAAAAGAGAAAATAGCATTGTTCTTGTTAATTCATTATATCACATCAGTGTTTCATTCTCTCTCATATCATATCATTGCAGACATAAGGATATTTATTTATTTATTTTTTAATTATTGTTTATTTTTAATATGTTGTTTAATATGTTGCTACCTGATAACTAAATAGAGAAAAAACACCTCCTCCATTAAATACATTGTCAAAAAACATGCCGCTTTACAAATTAGCAGTTAATTTCAAGCTGAAATTCATCCCAGCGGAAAGGTTTAATTTATTATTTAACTGCAAGATAATTGGTGCAAATGTGAAGTCAACTTAACCACAGAAGATGTAATTAAATGGCTTCAGTATTCTCATTTACTGCAGCTGTGTTATTATAGCAGAATACTTACCTCAAGTTTTCAACTTCTTGCAGTGTGCCGTTTTCTTTATGTGTTTCTTTCTGTGTCCAAAAGATATCAATATAAGTACAAACTACAACACACAATAATTTAATTAGTGGAGACAGAAGTATTATTAGTATTTACCTTTTTGCGAGTACGAGGTTTATATATTTTGAAGTAGAGTAGTACAAGGACTACAGCCACAAGGAGGAGTAAAAAAACAACCACTCCAACTGCAATGGCTATAGTATCAGAAGTGCCTGAAACATAAAAACAGTCAGCAAATTATTCTTTCTTTCAACCAAACAACTACTGTCGCATCGAGCTGTAATGTGAGCCTCTACAATTGGCATATTGCTGGTCAAAAAAGTGTTTTTGACTCTATTAACTCTATTAGAAAATATATAACATTAGTTTAATTTGTATGCATTTAATGAAACCTTTTCCACTGAAGTGAATCAACCAAAAAAAATAAAAAATAGCGCCTACTGCAGTTAGTCAGGCTGCATCAACAGAAGATCAAAGATTTGACCAGAGTGCATTAAGAAACATTTAAATAAAAGCATGTTCACTTGGTGTGTAGACTACATCAATACAGGAGCATTATTTATTACCAGATAGTGAAATGTATTAGAGCTAATTTTTTATTATTTTATGCCGTTAACTCCAACCAACTAAAATGTACCAACATTAACCACTCACTATGATTACTCAGTGATGAAAGAGGTACTCTGATATTCAACGTATAGTAACTGCTAATACCACAGGTAGTAAAGGTCCTGCATTCAGATGTTTACCAGAGTAAAAGTACAAAAGAATTAGTATTAATATATCCATAAAGTACCAAAATTATAAGTACTCATAATGCACAACGGCCCATTACACTATCATGTTATAAAATTGGATTATAGTTATTGATACATTAATGTGTTCATCAGTTTAACGTTGCAGACAGTGAAGGAAGAGCTTTATCCTGCTGAGTAGTTTAATTTATAATAAAACATCAAAATGTTTAATTCTGCAAAATACCTGAAGATAAAAACTATAAATATAAAGTAGAAGAAAATGGAAAAAGTCCAGTAATATACAAGTACCCAGTACTTGGGTCTTTATGAGATGCAGTCTCAGTTATTTTCTGCTCAAACTACCAAGATAAAAGGCTTCGAGGTAGACGGAGAACCAAGTGGTGAAATATGAAGTAGAAGAAACTACAGCTACCTCAAAATTGTACTGTTTGTGAGTAGTTGTACATTTACAGTATTAAATTACATTGCAACATTGCTCATCTGTGTCATTTATTTGTATCGGTAATAATGTTTGATTTGTTGCTGTTCGGTTGTGCAGGATGTTTATGTTTATGACTTCATGAGGCAGGCTTGAGCAGGTTGAATAACTAAACTCTCTGGAAACAGTTTCCAAACTGTCTGGTTTAAAGTATTTACACTTACAGATATTATGAAGTGTTGACAGTGGCTGTTTATAGAGGTTGAGAGTTCCTCACCTTGACTTTCCGCTATTGTCAGAATGGTGTTTGTTACGTATGTTCCCTCCTCATTTTGGAGCTCACAGGTGTAAATCCCCTTCTGATTTGAAGATAAGTGCTGCAGTATGAGGCTGCCTGAGTCAGACACATCCTTCACCTTCTGACTCCACTCCTCTGTTACTGTGTCAGCGTTACTGGTTCTGGTCAGGATGAGTTGGCTGTCATTGAACCTCCAGATGAGGTTTTTTTGTGGAGTTTTTATGGAGGTGCAGGGAATTGTAGTTTCTGTGTTCAAACCACTGATATTAGCTGAAATGATACAACATGAAAACATACATTAAAATAAAAAGACTGGATACAATATCTGGCGTTTCTGATCAGAATGTGATTCAGGATTAAGTCAAGTCAAATTTCCTTATAAAGCACATTTAAAAACAACAAGCTCAAGGAAGAATGTAATTGATAATTCTGTATTTCCACCAAGAAGAAACTGGAGATCCTGTGGGAACAAATATCTGCTGAGAATACTATTGGTAGTCTGTAAGGAATCTATAACCAAGAAATTACTTAAAAAAAACAGATTGACTTGGTATATAATATTTATGTAATGGAGAGAATGAATTTCAATTTGAGAACCCAGAAAGACACATGTATTGACAACTGGACAAAATGGTCAACACATGTCTCAAACTTTAGATCTGTTTTTTGTGAATGAGCACCAGAAACACACTCCAGTATGCTTGAAAGGTCTCCCTGTTCATGTGGTGTCAATATTGTTTAAGTTGTTTTGTTCATTAAGCCTCTAAAAGTTAATAATTAAATAATTACAAAAAGTAAAAACAGCATATTGATGACCAAAGTGCTGTGCAGACCAGAGCAGCTAGTTCAAGTTCACAAAAAAAAGAAACATGATAAAACACAATACAAAGAGACAAATGAAGGAATCACAGGCTAAATCTAAGTCATTCACACTCAAACGCCAGAGAATAAAAGTATGTTTTGAAACTGGACTTAAAAGAGTCAATGGAGGGGCAGATGTGATAGGGAGGTGGAAGCGTTTCCCCCTGAGTTTAAGTTTAGATATCAGGATAGACAGGAGCCCAAAGTCAGCTGACCTGAGTGACCTGGAGGAAGAATAAGGGGTTAAAGTGCTGTGATATAGGAGGAGGGCCACCCATTTAGGAAAAGCTCAAAATCAACCCTGAAGCAGATTGGTAGCCAGTCAAGAGAGGGCAGAACCGGATTGTTATTGTTCCTCGTCTGGGTACTCGTCTAGAGTCTGGCTGCGGCGTCCTGGACTAGTTAAATGCAGGCAGGGACGACTGACTAATCCTGGTATACAGGGAGTTGCAGTTGTCCAAACAGAAGGACATAAAAGCGTGAATTACTGTCTCAAGATGTGTGAATGAGAGAAACAGTGTGATTTTGGTGGCAGCTGGAAGAAGCATTAACCTGTTTGTTGATCTTTAGCGCAAATTCCAACTTTTCCACCAAGGTTTTTTTTGGTGTGGGGTTTAACAAGGATGGAAAAAGTTTCCATAACTGTAGATGGTCATTTTTATATAATCAGAATCCCAGAAACACTTACTTTGTTTAAACAAAGTGGCTCTTTTCTTGTGTCTGACAGTGCTGATGGTGCAGATGTAGTCCAGATCTTTATCTGAAACTATCAGAGAACTGCTGATGGTGTAGAGCTGTTCAGTCGGAGGGACTGTGGTTACAGGCTGGAGGGTCACGTTGGATGGAGGGTTGGTGGTCCAGGTGAGCTGAGGTTTAGGGTAGATCCCCTCTGAGCTGCAGGTGATCCTGGTTTCTACCTGCTGAATGTTGATTTTATTGACCGGCGCTGCAAAGAAAGGGGGAGAAAGAGTATTCACTTTAAAGGAACATGTTTTTGATGATATGGGAGACTTTGGCTGTCTCTGCTGTGTTATTTCTACCTGGATTGACCTGCGAATTGAACTGTATAAACCAGGGGTGTCAAACTCAAATACACAATGGGCCAAAATTTAAAACTTGAATAAAATCGCGGGCCAACATTGAACAAATAAACCTTTTAATATATACCAAACATGTTTTGCTTTAACATTAAATATGGAACCAGCAACGCTTATAAACATACAATATATAATAATATAACTAAATAGTGCAGACATGCAAAATCAAATTTCAAATAAAAAACACATCATTGTCATTAATTTATTAAATAAAAATTAAATAAAAATCGTATGCCCCTTTTCTATTTGCATCCTACCGATTGAAATATCAAAATAAACTTTTTCAACAGGTTAATAAATTCTGCCTTTCTTTTCGCCATTTTTGGGAAGGGGTAGCTCGGAGACAGCTCTAGCTTGAGGTTGCTATGACGACTGTCTCTGAGGAGCGCGTTTCTGGGTCCTGTCCTGATTGACGCGCCAAAACAACAGCAGGGCATTGTGGGATTTGTAGTATTAGCGGTAAATGCGCCGTATAATACCGGCGGGTCAGCTTTTATAGTACAATAATAATATAATAATTTGGTATTGTCTCGCGGGCCAAATAAAATTACACTGGGCCAGAGTTTGACACCCCTGGTATAAACCAACTTTCCAAGGACTTTCTGTTTTTTTTGTGATACGTTTTGTCTCAAGTATAATTCCTTCCCTTCTTTCTATTTATTTTGTCTCCCTCAAGAACTATGAGGACCTTGAAGCAGGACTTTTATGGTAAAGTGACATTTCCACCATCAAACCTTTCACAGCAAAATAATCCCCCATTCCTTGAATTGTTTATTTCCAAATTGAGTGGATTAAATAGCTTGTGTGAGCATAAAAATGAGCGGAGAGCAGAAAAGGATTTATAATTCGGCACCATAAATTCTTGACCAAATGAGAGTGCAGTAATTAATTGCACTTTAGCCTCTTCCTACTGGCTGACAAATTAGATAACACACAGCTTTTTTATTACTTTATATCAAGTCCAAAGAGTACTTTCTATGTTTTATACATAGTAATTAAAGGGAGCGTCCCAGTGTGGTTTTTCCATGATGGCTCTCAATGCTTATTATTTCCTCAGTTCTTCCAAACAAGACAGAAATGCAGCATGTATCAACTTTTGTTTCTACCAAGAGTTGGACACCTCATAACTTTCTCTTAAAACGTCTTTGACACAGACAGCTTTAGTTTAGGCTCTCATGAAACTGTGAGAAATGGTTTACTATGCAGCCATGCTTATCTACTAGTTGACCTTTGTTGTTGCACATTCTTGCATGACTATCAGTCTTCTTCCTGGGAGTTACATGTTATCAGTCAGGTGTTTGTGCTGCAACCAAGAGAGCTGAACACACTGAAACCTGTGAAAACCAAGCAAGATTTACCGTGTAATGTCCTGCATTTACTTCCAAAAATCCTGTAGTTTTCCTTTAAGTTTACCTGCTGCTTTAAAATGTGTGATCACTCAAGTTCACTGAAAAAAGACTTGAAGTGAGTGCAGTCTTAAGTGTGTGTTCAAACGTCACTGAGTGTGTGAGCAAAAAAAAAAAAGGCAGTGCACTAAACCAACAGCACACTTATCGCCCTCCACTTTTGATACACAAGTACAATGAAAGTTTTTACAGTACCGCTTGGTATCAATTTAATTGGGGCTATGACAGGAATGCCATCCCCCTTGTTAACCTGCCCCCCCCCCCCCCCCCCCCCCTCTCCGTCCCCTTTTAGCCTAACGAGTGTTTGGGCAGAATATGTCAGTCTCGTCTGTCTGGCTCCTTGATCTTTTATCTGAAGGAGGTTTTTGCAAGTTAAAATCTATGGCAGCAAAATATCATTAGTCTAACTGTGCTGTGTATTTATAAATCCATAGCACTGTCCATGTAATAGTAATACCTTTTTCTCTCCCTTCTGTCAATTTGTCTTGGATTAGTGATATTTCATTTAACCATACACTATAAATACGCAATTTTATACTATTTTCTAGCCTATTGAGCAACGTGTATCCTAGAAGTATCCTAGAAACACACCATGACTACATTCAGGTAGATGGTTCTGCAACAATATCCTTTGGGAGTTGTACATGGGTGTGTATTTTGGTTGGTGGTGTGGAGGCAGGGAAGTGCTCCCCCTAGGCCATCCCATTAATTAAAAATAAACAAATTCACAGACCAGCAGCAGGGCAAACCTTAAAAGTCTTCTTATGTAGCCAGGTCCTGCAGTCAACTGATTGGATCAACAAACCGTTTATATTGCTGAACTGGAACCAAGTGTAAGCCCTTTTTTGTTAGGTTCAGCTTGAGTACTTTGAGGCAACTCCTTCACCTCTTTTTCAAGAAGAATTTGCAGTGTAGCACTTGTGTCTTAACAGATATCTGCTAGTATTGTACTTTTGGTTCTAAACTCCTGTGTAATGTCTGAATCGACGACCACATGTCAATACAATTTGAATGTATATTATATTAAAAAAAACTTTTGAGTTACAAAAACTCGTTTGTCAAATTCTGTAATGTTCTGTTAGAAAATGAAAGTTAACCAGTTACTGATATACAGTTATATACAGGTGCATCTCAATACATTAGAATAAGATGGAAAAGTCCATTTCCAGTAGTTCAAGTCAAACAGCCCCAACCAAGTATTGAGTCATATAGATGGACATACTTTTCAGAGGCCAACATTTCCATATTAAACATACTTTTTAAAATTGGTCTTTTGTAATATTCAATTTTTTTGAGACACTGAATTTTAGGTCTTCATTAAATGTAAGCCATAATCATTATAATTATTAGAAGAAATTAAATAAATGAAGGCATGAAATGTTTCATTCTGTGTGTGATGGATCTATATAATGTGTTATTTCCACTTTTTGAATTGAATTACTGACATAAATAAACTTTTCTATGATATTCTAATTTATTGAGATGCACCTGTATGTTTACAGGACAGAAAGCTCTGCAAGTTTATACAACCTCAGCAAACAGGAGTATTACATTTGTATTTACTGTGTGATTCTCATACCGTCCACATTTACGTCGATCATTGTCTCCTTGTTGCCAGTGATGGTGCTGGTGTAACACTTGTACATCCCCTGGTCCTGAATCTGAACCCCTGTGAGCCGGAGCGAGGCATTTCCTTTGGAGATCTGGTCTTTAAACAGCGACGTCCTACTGCTAAAGCGCTGGTTCTGGAGTCCTAACTGATCTGCGCCATGGTAATAAGAGTGGACCTGGACCTGGGGGTTCCCTTCCACCATAATCCAGTGAATGACAACTTCGGCACCAGCCTGAAAACTGCACGGTAAGATGCACATCTCCTTATAAACACAGTCCACAGCATCTGTTAAAACATCAGGGGAAGAAACGTCAGTCAAGGTTCAGTTCAGGGAAAATTACCTTAACAAACACATAAGTCGAACTCACACTAATTTATTTCAGTTTTTTAAGAAACATGAGACAGTATTGGGCAAGACAAGGACAGTAGAGGTGGAGGAGTCATTGATTTCTACTTATGTGTATAGCTGTGTGTCGTCTGCATAATAAGAACCTAAATCAAACATAAACTATAAACTATGGATGGATTAGGACCTGAAGTGGGCTTAAAGATGTCCAATAAAAATAGTATTAAAGGGGACATATTGTGCAAATTTTCAGGTTCATAATTGTATTTTGGATGTCTAATAGAACATGTTTTAATTTTGTACCTGAAATACTCATTTTAAGCGCCTGCCTCTTAAAAAAGCTGTGTCAGCTCTAATTGGTCAGCATTGACTGTAACAGCACTGAAGCTGCATTTTCTACCTTATATTGTGACATTGCAAACTTTAAGGAAGTCTTGACGGCTCCTTGAACATTTTGATACTTTCACAGTTTTTATACAGCCCTGTACATCGGCACGAAACCTCACCTTTTACCATGTGAGACCTTTAATAATTAGAATGGCTTCTAGTGACATATACAGTGCTCAGCATAAATGAGTACACCCCCTTTGAAAAGTAACATTTTAAACAATATCTCTATGAACACAAATACAATTTCCAAAATGTTGACAAGACCAAGTTAATATAACATCTGTTTAACTTATAACATGAAAGTAAGGTTAATAATATAACTTTTCATTCATAATTTTCAGTTTTACTCAAATTAGGGTGATGCAAAAATGAGTACACCCCACTGAAAGTCTCGGGAGCAAAGCTAAGTTTTAGACTACAAATGTCTAATTTAACAATAATCGACCCCAGGTGAGTCTAATTATTCATTACACAGGTGTCCAGCAGACAGTTTACTATAAAAGGGTGTTACTTTAATAAAAACCCCTTCCCATTTCATGTTGTTAGCAATGGCACCACATGTCTCAAGACCTGAGAAGGAAAATAATTTCTTTACACCGCAAAGGTGAAGGCTACAAGAAGATAAGCAAAGCTTTACTTATCAGTCAAGAATACTGTAGCAAAAGTGGTACAAAAATGTAAAAAAGATGGAACTGCAACCATCTCACAGAGACGTCCAGGCCGTCCGCAGAAGTTAACACCTCGACAGCAGCGTCTTCTGATGAGAAGGGTCCAAGAAAATCAGCATGCAAGTTCATTGCAGTTATCTAAGGAAGTAGAAAGCCAAACTGGGGTGACTGTCTCTGGTGACACAATACGCCGTACACTGCAGAGGAATGGCATGCATGGGTGCCGTCCACGAAGGAAGCCTCTCCTAAAGCCCAGGCACAAAAAAGCCCCCCTAGAGTTTACCAGGACCATCAGGGCCGGGTCTAGGCAGGGGCAAGAGGGGGCCTGGCCCCCTCAAATAAATGTTGTGCCCCCTCAAACTAAATCCCCCAAAATATATTATATTTCATATGTTTTTATTATCTCATGCCTCTCTCCTCCGCTCCACTTCTTAATGTCTTAATGTCTTGCTTGCCCCTCAAATATAAAATATATCAAGTTGTTTCTTGTGTCATGTTTCTCGCCTCCGCTCCATCTCCCCTTTTCGCTCTGCTCAGTGTATCGGCCTGCTGCCGGCTCGCTGTGAGGGATAGCTGTCTGCCCAACTTCCAATCACCCTTCAGTATGCAAATGAGCCAGTGTCAGGTTTCTAATAGCAGCTTGCAGCAGTAAACTGCGAATGCGAAGCAAAGGAGCTCTGTTAAACTCGTTCATAGTGTTTTGTGTAGTGACATACTTAACCCTTGTGTTCTGTTCATATTTTTGTTACTCAGCCAGTGTTTGCGGGTCTGGTGGACCCGCTGCATTTTTTGGTTTTTTAATTCAACACAATCAAACAATTTTATGTTAAAATACTCTACAGATGTTTACTTCATCCCAATTACAAGCAATATAAACAGCATACATGATTAATATGTGCCCCTTACCTTTGTTAGATCATATTTTTGTATTAAAGTGCTACTCGTTTTTGTTTGTTTTTTTAAGAAAAATGTAATTTAAAAAAGAGAGTTGAAAACATTCAACAAATTTACAATTTTATTTTAGTTATATTAGAGATTTAACCCTTTCAGGTCATGTCAAATGTCCTGCACGAGTAATTGCCATCTGTGTTGGCTGTTTTTGCATTCTTATCACATTGGAAGCCATGCATGGTGGATCATTTCTTGGGCAAAAAGACCATTCCATTTTTTGACATCCAAATTTCTTCACTTGCTAGCTGCTGACAGGGGCTCACCACTGCTCACTGTTTGGTGCCGGGGTTGCTAGCCCTGTGGTTTGTCTTCATTTTGCAACTAGCTGATGCTAAATCTTATCATCTTCTTCAAAATCGCTGTCCGACTCTGAATTTTCAGAAATGTGATCCTCATATTCTGTATCCTCTTCCTCTACATCAACATGAAAAGCTTCTCTGGCCTCCTGTACGGAGAATCTTTTGCCCATTTTGAGCAATTGTATTGTATCAGTTGTCACTGGCAAAGCTCCATTTATTGTGCCCCAGCCCAAATTTGCAGCTAGGATAGAGTAGCCTATGTGGAAAAAAGTAATTTGTATTATAAAAATAAAAAAATAATAGTAATAATAAAAAAAAAAAATAATAGTAATAGTAATTTGTATTATAAAAATAAAAAAATACAAAAAATACAAAAAAAAAAATACAAAAACATCCTCCTGAGGGATTGCCACCTTATCGTGGTCAGGAGGTTTGAGTGCCTCAGTGACCCTAAGGGCTAACCCAACAGAAGCTAGTCTTCATAGGGACACCCAAGTTGGGCAGGTCTTAGGGTAGAGGCCTGACAAAGTGCAGTCAGTTTAGGTTGAGGGTAGGACATACAACTAACAGCAACCCAAGTTCATATATGGTTAGTGTAACAACAATAACTACAATAAAATAAGTGTGTTAAGCATTTGAGACCACAGTACTTTACAAGGCAGTTGTTCAGTGTACCTGCATCCGAGTGAGTGAATTTGTCAGTTAGACATGGTAAAAGGTGCTGGAGCACAATGCCCCCTCAAGATTTGTGGCTGCCCCCTCATACATGCCTGTCTAGACCCGGCCCTGAGGACCATGCTGACGAAGATGAAGACTACTGGGACTCTGGACTCTGGAGTGATGAGACCAAAATAAATGTTTTTGGAACTGATGGCTTCAAAACTGTGTGGCGTCGTAAAGGTGAGGATTACAGAGAAAAATGCATGGTGCCTACAGTGAAACATGGTGGTGGCAGTGTCCTTATGTGGGGTTGCATGAGTGCTGTTGGTGTGGGGGGCTGCATTTCATTGATGGCATCATGAATTCACAGATGTTTGCTCTATACTGAAGGAGAAGATGCTACCATCACTCTGTGCTCTTGGTCGTCGTGCACTTTTCCGACATGACAATGACTCGAAACACACATCTAAAGGCCACTGTTGGATTTCTGAAGAAGAACAGGGTGAAAGTGATTCAGGGGCCAAGTATGTCTCCTGATCTGAACCCATTGAACACCTATGGGGAATTCTGAAGAGACAAGTTGAGCATCACTCTCCATCCAGTCTCTAACAGAGGCCATTCTTGAGGAATGAAAAAAGATCAATGGAGCAAAATGTTGTGAACTTGTTCATTCCATGCCTAGAAGACTTGCTGTCATTAAAAATCATGGAGGCCATACAAAGTACCAGATGTAATAGTTTTTGTTGTGGGGTGTACTCATTTTTGCATCGCCCTTATTTCAGTAAAACTGAAAAATGTGTAATCTAAGTTATATTATTAACCTTACTTTCATGTTATGAGATAAACAGATGTTATATTAACTTGGTCTTGTCAACATTTTGGAAATTTTATTTGTGTTCATTGAGATATTGTTTAAAATGTTACTTTTCAAAGGGGGTGTACTCATTTATGCTGAGCACTGTACCTGTGTGTCGTCTGCATAGAAACAAGAAAATTATATTATTGTGTTGTGTTGAGTACTGTGGAGTACTTGAAGCAAATACTAATAAGTATTATAACAATGATAGCCTTGTACTGATTGTAGAAGCCATTTTTATCGTCTTTTTTAATTGACTTTAAATGCACAGGTGATGAGAGGGAGTTTCTTTCTTTGTTGGAAGTGACGAGGAGCATCATAATTAATGTTGTTGACCGTGTTTTTGAACGTGGGTTAAGTTGACACGAATATTATTGATTTCTTTGATCACTGAAATAAGTGAACACCAAATCATCAGTGGACCAGAGGACACGTGTCAAAAATAATACTCGATCAGCTCCTGCCACAACAAATATAAAAGTTTTGAAGGCAGTAAAGAAATAGTTGCTGATGTAGTGGAGCAATGGTGTCCTAACAGGAGATTGTGTGTGTTGTGATCTGAGCTTCTCTGGGTTTTGTTTTGGTAGCCGGTTTGGCTGCATGAGAGTCCATTTGGCCTGAGTATTTGACAACCCAGAAATAGTAACGGCTTGTTAGAAGGGTATTTGTCGCTCTCCACATTTATCTTGCCAGTAGCTTGCTGAAGCTCTGCAGCTGTGCACTGCCAAGGTCAGGCTTCTCTGAGAGACTGGTGCTTGTAGGAGCCAAAATGTGTTTTTTTACCTATGTTGTTTATTTTGTTAGGCTGCACACATGTTTGGTATATGACACTTCCAGTGATAGGGCAGGGGTGTTGTTTCAACTATTCACCTGCTCAGTTATATGGAGGTAGAACACAGATATTTTTCTGTTGACCGTATCTGGACTGTCACTTCGAGTGCTGTTTTGCATCAACCTTTTTTGTTACATTTGTTTTGTTTTGTTTTCTCATATAGCAACTGCTTGTCAGTTCATTTTTTGTTTGCATAATAAACCAGTTCAACGCATCTGAACTTCATGGATTCTTTGGAAGTATTATTTGGAACGCGTCACAATAAGGAGCCCACTTAGCCTCGTATTGGCTTTTTTAACTTATAGTAGTCACTATAGTGCTCATACAGAGGTTAACACGCTGATAATGCTGGACGGTTCTAGCTGTTTCATCCTTCATGCACGTCTGGTCTCAAAGAACGGACCTTTCCTTTCTCCTTCTGTTGTAACATGTAGCTAGTCATTGTTACATAGCTTGATGTCCGCATTGTTACAAATTTTGACCCCTCAGACATGCAGCAGACAGTCTCACAGGATTTGAATGCAGCACCTTTTAATAGTAAGAACAAAAAAATTTAAATTATTTAGCAGGTTACAAATTGCTCTGTAAAAACAGACAGAATGAAGATGCTGTTTTTCGGAGGTGGGGGAAAAATCGATACAGCATAGTATCGTGATATTTTGCGTGGCAGTATTATAAATCAATTCATGGCCGCCAAGTATCGATATTTTATGTTTCATATGAAGCTACAACATGTAAGGAATCTATAGGCACCATGTGTTTCAGGATATCGTGTCGGGAAGTTGTTGAAATAATGCTGCAAATTCGGCTTTTTTATGTTTCATTAAAAAAAAATTGAGAGCAGTAATGCTTAAAGTTTTTGAAATTTTGATAAAATGCTTCAGTTGTTTTCGTCCATACATGTTTGATATCAGTTCAGTTCAGTTTGACTGAATACTTTGTTGGTCAGTCTGTGGGTTTGACTCTCATTGTGGAGAAATAAAAAGACTGAAGTGAGATGAATAGACTGAGACTGATTCACACCTCTACTGTTTTGTGTTGGTTCCATGAGGGAAGCGGAACAAGCTGTAAACACAATAGTGACATACTGTATTGTGATAATTTTACAAACATTAGGAGACAGAGCTGCACAATGAATTATTTGTAAGTTTCCACATGATAAGTGTAAGTTTTATCTCGTGTTTCGTCTCCACCAACTCCTGAGGGACATATTTGTCTTTTCAGCTTCTCAATGCTCCACGTTGTTCACCAGCTAGTCTCCAACTGTGTCTGTCAACTGTTGCTGCTGACATTGATTGAGATTATAAGGAGCATTTTGTTTCTCAGTAACAAGGAAACAGAAATGAAAGCATTCAGGTGTGTGTGAGTATGTGGGTAGAAATGTGATTTGGCAGGTTCTGCAAGTCCCTGTTGTGACTTACAACATGAATCTTCTTTCTACTTGTGCCATGGCTAAAGTTTAAAGAATTGCTCTGGGAATGAGCAATCAGTTTTTCTGTCAACACTCATATTAAACATTTTTTTAAAACCTAAATTTATCACTTAGGTATTGTACATACAGTAGTTTCAGTGTTGAGTGCTGAGATTTCTCCTTCCATGTGAATGTCACTTTGTTTCTAATCCAGTGAAACTCAACTTTATGTTTCATTCATGTTTTTTTTTTTTTTTTTTTTAATTTAAAGTACCACAAATGAAACTGAACGGCCCTGCCCTGTATTGACTTCGGCTTTATTTCACAACATTTCTGATAAACTTTGGCACGTAACACCGAAACTGTCACTCAATGGCACTGACGGGAAATCAGGTGTTCTGTAGTGATTTCAGGTTGATTTACAGTTTTTTACAACTGCTATGCTGCTATGTCAGAACCTTAAAGACTTTTTCAAAACTGTTAACGCACATCACACCAGAAACACACAATTCCCCAAACAGTTAATTTCATGCTCAAAATCACGCAGTGTAACTAAACACAGACACACACTTCCAAAATATAATAATACACTAAGACAGTTCACCAAATCTACCAAAGCACTGACACACGTTGTCTTCAACAGAAACATTTAGTCAGTCAAAAAACACTGAAAATGAACAATGAAAATGACTTACAGTAGAGTAAAGAGGAAAAAAATCAGCTGTCATTCATTACTGTATTGTCAAATACACAAAAAGAAAAAGGAGCAGAAGCTGTGATCAATGTAGTAATCTTCAATCCATTAGTTTTGAACATGAGGTTTTTTGTTTTGACAAACCATGTGAAAGCGATTGAAAATTCACCAGTTAACATCGACTGTTTTGGTCTTGATTGAGCTTGTGTGTAGAAGGAGTTTAAACTCATTTTAAATGTGTAAAATGTGTGTATTTTGTGTCAAAAGAAGAAGAATTGTGTTAATTGTATCACCCACACAGGCTGATGTTGTGGAAAAAGCGTTACAAGTATTGAACAACGGGTCATAGCGGTTGTAATAAACTGTATCTTATAGATTTGAATGTAGATCTATTTAAATTAATTGATTGTACCAAGTAAAAGTATCAAGTTTCGACTATTATTTAAGTTTTGAAGTAGTTCAGATGCATCACTCACCTGATTTGTTCAAAGTCCATAGAAAAGCCACCAAAAGCACAACACACTTGCCCACAGGCATCCTGGCAAATATACTCCGTCGCTGAGTCGCGTACTAAAAGGAAAAGTATGTCAATCCACTGAGGCTCAAATGCTGACAAACCTGTCTGCCTGCCTGCCTGGAAATGGGCAGCCGAGCTCTAGCTAACGTTACACTCTCTCCCTCCCTCAAGTGACCTACAGCATGTGATTGTGTCATAGTCTGTGTGTGTGTGTGTGTGTGTGTGTGTGTGTGTGTGTGTGTGTGTGTGTGGGTGTGTGTAACAGAGTGTGTAATCAGATCGAAGTTCAAATGTAGCTCTGGGTATTAAGATTGTACAATGAACAATGTTGTAGCATATTAACTCATTTTTTCAGGCCGCAGAGCTTGAAGGGAAACTTCAAGTGCAGCAGACCATGTTTGTATTTTCTATTTTTGGAAGCATACTTATTTGACCTCTGGGACTTTGTTGGTTTCTATTTCAGTTGGACGGAGGTTGGGATTATTTTAAATACTAGTTTAGATACATCTTTGTTCATGTATCTCTTTTATCCTGCTGCCCTGTTGTCGATCAGACACATGTTGTTGATTGACCTACTCTGCTATATTTGACAGACTCATAAAACTCACTGGCTCTCTTTTTTTTTTTTTTTCCCCCACATCTTTTTATTGAGGTTTTCCAATAAAATGACATATAGTGGTTTCTAACCGCGTGGGGAAAAGACATTCAGTATGACAATGTATTGTATAATATAACAGTATGACGACAAGAACTCTAAACCCAATCCCACCCATCCACCCACATCAGGTCTGAACCACACTGGGACAAACAGCGCATACACACACACACACACACACACAAAATAATAAATAAATAATAAATAAAAATAGATGAATAAAAAATATATTTCAATAATAATAATAATAAAATAAATAAAAAATACATAGAATCAAAAATATTAATAATAAAAATTAATAAAAAATAAATAGATACAAATAAAATAAAAATAAGGGGGGGGGGGTCTGAGATTAGAGGGAGCTGAGTTTAGTCCTCCCCTGCGTCTAGAGATAGGCCAGGAGAGCCAACAAACAAAAAGGGGTGTCTGGCTCTCGTTTTTAAAGGAGCTGTAACACATACTGTTTGAGCCAAAGGAAAAACTAAAGAAGTACACTGTCTGTTCCTTCAGGTCGTTTTTATCATGCTGAAGTTTTTTCAAGAGTTAATTTATCTGATAAGTTCGGTTATAATTAGTCATTATTGACAGCTAGCATTGTGCTCCGATTTGGTTGGGCTGGTGATTTCGGCGGGAGCTCGGTACGGGGGGCTCACTACTGGCTCCAAATGATGTCACAGGTGCAAGATGGCAGCAGCCGTGTCCAGGAATAATTTAGCTTCACTTTTGTACAGTGGGAGGAAATGGAGATGCAGCATCATCTCTGTGGGCTGTACACACTATATATTTCTCTATATGGTGGAGTAAAGGCGTGTTTGTTTTAATCAGAGCTTTTCTGTTCTTTCTTGACAACAACCAACAACAAGTTGTTGACTGCCATGCATGGTTGTGCATGTGAGCCACCCAATTTGCAGGAAGTTAGTATGCTTTATAAACCATTTTACATTCTATGAGCCATAAAAGGAAGCAACCAACTGAGGAATGGGCTAAACATTTTCCCACGTTCCATCCAAAATTGATGTCGTCTGTATGGCTGCAGTAGGAAGTTAAGAAGAAATTGAATCCAATGAGTCACAGTTTGTACAGTAATAGTTCAGTGAGTACTTCATTCTAAATCACTTCCATATAACTTTAACCACAATAGATTAGATTGAACTTTTCTTCATACCTTTTGATACGTCACTTTACCTCCAGAAACCTCCCTAGTGTGTCACAATGCCCAAAAATGGAGTTCCAGTGAGCACAATGACCAAATCTTCCATTATCCTATTTATAAAAGAACTAGTTCACTATCCCAATTTGTGGTTTACAAGATAAAGCCGGGTGATACTCTATACTTTTAAACCAACAATGAATGTGTCTACTTAATGACCAGTTTTAATAAGGTAGGCACGGGTAGGGTGACAGGAAGCTGGCTCAAAAGCAAAGCAGCATGGCAGCAAATAATACTGCAAAGATCTGACGACTGAATGTCATGCAGGGAGTGGCAGATCTGTGTTGAAAGGGTCTGACGGCATCTGGTGGACGGGTAATAATAACTCTGAGTGGGTTTGGAGAGGAAGTAGTGGCAGAATGTGGCTAGGAGTCACACTGAGGATGATTTTTAAGTCCTCTATCTCTGTGCCAAAAGTTGATGACACTGTAGTTAAGTTTGACTCAATCCCACATACACACTCCTGCTGCCAGAATTACTCTTTAGAGAAACAAATGCACTATTTCCTCCTGTTTGTTTGTTTGATTAAAAAACTACAGCGAGCAGCTGTTTTAGGAAGTTACTGAGCTTTATTTAAAAATTAAGCTTGAAATTTGTGTTTTTAAATATCTATGTCTCCAGTAGGAACCAATGGGTTGCTCTCTGAGCATTAAAGTTCATGTTTGATTTGGAAATAGAAGCTTAACAAAATAATCTTAACTTCAGGTTTGTTGACTCGCTATTAATGGAACTGCTCTGCCCAGGTGGTCCTGTCTCACATCTGGTTTGTGGGTGATACTTCAATAATAAATGCACAAAAATGTGAGTGTGAGTGCAGGTAACCACTGAGTAATCTGTAGCTGTGTGTAATTAAAAGGTCTGGGATAAAATAGATAAAAGTCTTAATTCTCAGTCTCCATCCAACAATGACAATCAGTAATACACAGTTGCAAGAAAAAGTATGTGAACCCTTTGAAATGATCTAGTTTTCTACATTAATTTGTACTGTGGTGACTCTCAGGTCAAAGTATTACATTACATTACGTTACATGTCATTTGGCTGACGCTTTTGTCCAAAGCCACTTACGATAACGAGTATCTGTACACCTCACTCAAATCTCATTTCATTGTTAGGACTCCAAGCTTACTAATTCCTGACTCCAATTAGCTCTTAATGGAGTCATTAGCAAAAGGGTTCACCTACTTTTTCTACCAGCATTATGAATGTTTCATGAATATATTCAATAAAGACATGCAATATTATAATTGTTTGCATGGTATCAAGTTAAGCACATTGTGTTTGTCTATACTCGGGACATACATGTGCATCTCAATAAATTAGAATATCAGTTTATTTATGTCAGTAATTCAATTTGAAAAGTGGAAATAACACATTATATAGATCCATTACACACAGAATGAAACATTTCATGACATCATTTATTTAATTTATTCTAATTATAATGATTATAGCTTACATTTAATGAAAACTGAAAATTCAGTGTCTCAGAAAAAAATGAATATTACAAAAGATTACAATTTAAAAAAGTATGTTTAATATGGAAATGTTTGCCTCTGAAAAGTATGTCCATCTTATTCTAATTTATGAAGATGCACCTGTATATGCAGATCAGATCTAGCCTGGCTAACACCAGACTATTCTCAAATGAGGGCTAGTCTGGCAACGAGCAATGTATTTCTCCGTAGAGGAGGTGTGGTTCACGATCCTCCAGAGCCGTTTATTGGACGCTTAGAATGTCTATCATCAGCGTCTGTAGGTAGCTCTTAGCCAATCAGATCAGTTATACCAGATGACGTAGTAGAGCAACAGAGATGGATGTTTGTTGTGTGTGTGTCTGTGAGAGAGTGTTGCTGCTGCTTTGCTCCTCCAGTTCTCGCTTTCTGCAAGATTATTTATTTTCACGCTTTATTCCCCCTCATGTCATTCAGCCACACACATCCACTGATTTTATGGGCAACAAACAAGCTGCTGCGGGCCTCTCGGCGGCTCCGCTGTTCGGGCTAGCGGGGCTATTAGCCGCTAGCGGCTATTAGCTATTAGCCGCTAGCAGCGCTAATAGCCGCTAGCGACGCTAATAGCCCCGCTACCATAACGCCGGTGATCTCAGCGGAGCCGCTGAGAGACCTTTCGCCTTTCAACTTTCAACTTTCGCTCTAAACTATTTAAAACACCATCTACAGCTAAAGAGAGTTTCGTGTCTGCAGCAGCCATGTTGGATCCGTAAGAAAACTACAAGCTTCCAAGTGCCGAGTAGTATGCGTCATCGTCTTGCCGTCCCTCCCCGCTCTGTGATTGGATCCCTAAAACAGGGCTAAGAATCCTTCCTGGTTTCCAGACTGGATGGAGGTTCGAAATTAAATTCGAGCGCGCAAGGCAGTCTGGGTATACCCAGGCTAGATCAGATCACATTTAATGACAAATTAATGCAGAAAACTAGGTCATTTCAAAGGGTTCACATAATTTTTCTTGCAACTGTAGTAATACTGAAGTACAGACAGTTTGAGCTCGAGACACAGCAGCCGTACTCTGCACCATCTTGCTACTTTTTAACTACTTACTTAACTATTAAGTGGACCTTGATCTTGAGATTTTGTCATATCTCAGATAGAAAGCACGCACACACAAACCTTTTGTGATTAGTCTTTTTAATAACATTACATTAATTATGACACATTTGTGAAAGAGGTCAAGTATAATTCATGAAAAACGTGATGTGTGTTACAGCAAAGTGAGGCAGTGCAGAGAGAAGGAGAAACTATTTCAATCTGCTGCAGATTAAATATTGACAAGACTTCTCATCAATGATGAACGTCTATATTGTTCAGTCATGGCAGTGGTTTTACAGTCACATTCAGGTTTGTAATCCAGGCAGGAAATAATCATTCCCAGGTATTTCACCTCTTGGAGAGTCCTTTCAGTTCAGTGAAAAAGTAAGGTAAGGTAAAATGCAGCAGGAACATGAAGTCAGTCTTTTTTCTTTTTTTTTTTGGAAAATCCAGGCTGTGCAAACATCCAGTAGGAGAACTCCTGCTAGTGCCAGATGTGACTGACTGCAACCTCAAGAGAAACAGCAACATAATCACCTGGTTTAACAAGTTTAATGAATAAGCTTTTTGATTTTTTTTTGGCTCACAGCTCCCCGTTGCCTTTTTTCTACCAAATAGTGGCAAGAAATGAGGAACCACAGGAACGAGAAGTCCAGTTTACACATTCCTAAAACATCTCCACTGCATCTTAACAACAGTATAAAACTTTAAACATTCAAAATAAAGTCTCAGTGTGGCACCCAGTGCTTGCTTACTGTCTAAATAAAGGCCTCATCACACCAGCATTCAAACCATTATCAGTGGGTTTTTTTTTTTTTTTTGCTGTAGCAAACTTTTAAATCAAATTAAACTTTGTGACATATACAAACTTGTATGACCTTTGAGGGACCTGGATACTGGACCCAAAAATACCCTAATATAGTCCCAAAAATACTATGATAATTCACCCTGTTTACAGTTTGAGGTGTCTTGTCAACAGTTTTACAGACGTCTTTTATAAAGGTGGTCTACGCAGGACGATTTTTTTGTTGCAATACCACAAGTGGCCACTGGGGGGAAAAAGCAAGTGTCTTGTCCTAAGAAGCTATGAACCTCCCTTCGTTTGAGCATTAACTTATCCACCAAATAGGAATGGTTTTAAGGCAGTAATGGGACATAAGTTGATGGTACGCCTTTAAAAAAATTGATGTATTGTCCTGTCTTGGTGTCCTGACACCAAGTGTGCTGACTAACTATTCGCAGAAAAGCTTTGCTTTATTAAAAAACTTTTGATTCAACAAAATGGTGAACAAAATGTCTAAGAAGTGAATAGAACAGCAGAGGCTCTCCAGCAGCTGTTGTGATTGACCAGCCCTAGTTTGGCCTGCTGGCCAAATGGTGTGTGTGATTAACTGCAGCAGTTTACTCAATACCCCAGTTAGTAATGTCACTGTGGCCCTGTTTCAACATCCTGGCTTGGTTTTCCTACGTCACCATTACAACAGTGCTGCTACTATGTGCGTCTGTTTAGGGTGACTTGCTCCATCCGTGGTTTACTA
Source organism: Centropristis striata (assembly GCF_030273125.1). Taxonomy (NCBI): domain Eukaryota; kingdom Metazoa; phylum Chordata; class Actinopteri; order Perciformes; family Serranidae; genus Centropristis; species Centropristis striata. The sequence continues at coordinate 6,095,059 of NC_081539.1, forward strand.
TTGTGCAATTTAACGGTTGTTGGTAGACAGCTATTTATCACCAGGGAATTTAGGCTGTTTTGGTGATTTTTAAGTGGTTAAGTGATGATGATGATGATGACACCTATGGGATGTCCCCACGACCCACTTGGGAGCTGTCTGCTGCGTTTTGACCGTATATAGCCGTGTTTCCACTAGGGGGAAAAGTGGCCACAGGGAAAGTCTCAGGCCACACCCTTTTAAAAGTCCGCTCACTCTGCGTGTCTCCACTACAAGTTAGCCCCCAGAGGGATTTAGAGACTCCGGAGGTGACGTATGGTTTTCGCTGTCGCTAACTGTGCACAACGTCAGCAGCTGAAAACAGCATGGCTAAATATGTACAGAGTCTCCGCTGATCATAAACATAGTCATTGTGAATTAACTGTGCACAGTTGAGTGTCCGGTGCTTGTGGTAAACAAACAGAGAACAAAGTCAGCCATTGTTCCAACAGCCCCAGTAGTATAAAGAAGTGATTGTTCTCTGAGGCTCGGGACAAACAGCGTGCATGAGCAGCGCGTATCTGCTGCCTTGCACTGGAGCGGTGTCCACACAGACAGCGTTTCTGCTGCTGTGCTGTCTACATTGAATTCACCTGTGATAATATCCATAGTTAGTAGATCATATAATTTAATTTCTACCACCATATTTTCACAATTGAAACTCACACAATTGACTAAACTATGAGTTGTGCATTTCACTGCATTTTCCTATAACATGGTCCTGCAAATATTTCAGAATAAAAGCTTTGTGTTAACAAATGAAGGGATTCTGTCCAGGGGTTTTATTAGCCCCTTTCATAGTGCGGTCCCGCAAATGTCCCGCTATATATCCAGAAAGATCTGTGCCGGCTTTTGTCGTTCATAGTGATCCTGCAAAGGTGTTATATTCTTGCCCTTTCATAGTGCAGTGGTAGAGAGCAGCAGCAGTGCTTCACAGTAGCACAATGCTAATAGGCTACACAGTTAGCTTTGTAGTGTATGTGCTGAAGCACTATATGTTCAGCTAGCGACCTCCATTTATTTACAACAAGCAATGGACACTCTGTGCACAGTTAGCGATGCCGGTTTGTTTACAATAAGCGGCGGCCGCTGTGTACAGTTAGCGACGGTGGCTGCAGCGAACAGCGATTCAATGACTGTCGAGGTTTTTGTTAGACGTCACGCGCAACGTCAACTATTACGGCTTGCCTGGATGTCCCATTCATAGTGGTCCCGCTTCCAACAGTCCCACCAATTTTCCGCCTCTGTGACGACCTCTGGAGACGGAACATTGCTGGGATCACCTGATCCCGGCATCCCGCTTCGGGTGCGTTCATAGTGGAGGCGAGACGTTACAGAGCCGTAAATGTCCCGGCATGAAACAGCACTTTGAACAGTGTTATTGGGAAACTGAAATAGGATGAAAAAAGAGATATTGAGTTGTTCTGATTTTTTTTGTCATGTCTGTCGTATCTTTTTCGATGGAATACGTGAAATGTTTGCTCTTGCTGGAACAGTGTCAGTATCACTCTCAAAACCACTGTGTATTTTTGCTGAGAACTGCATATGGCAAGTTAAAAACTAAGAGGCCGTCACCCTAAACACTTTTTTTTTTCTTCGTTTTTATGCCTACAGCAAACAATTCCTTATCCACAGTGTTATCACACTATTGAACATAATTTTTTTAATATGCATGCCAGTAGTCACTTGACATTTTAGGCTGACCCATATACCTTTGTGTTTGACCAATGGGATGTCAGAACAATGAGCAGTCCTCCACCTCTGTAAAACTAGTGATGGAAACCCCATCCACTGTGGCAGGGTCTGACTTGGTGCGGCTTAAAGTGCAAATGAAAAAAGCCCTGTACGTCTCCAAACTAGAACTAAGTATCTTGTAAAGAAGCGTGGATTTATTTTGCTGTAGGACTTTGTGGTGTGACCAGGCCTTCAATCTGCACACACCAGCAGCCACCAGACATGTATTTAACCACTGAGCCACGTTTAGCACTTTAAACTCCACCCCAACAGTTCGTGGGCCTTTGGAAAGTGCAGCCCACTGAGCAGGGACGTTCCTTTGAAGCCACAAAGTAAATCTTTGTCCCTAAAGTGGCTCCTTGGTCGTCCCAGGCTTCAGGATTCAACGAGGCGTCTTTAGGGTTCTTCAAGAGGAAACATGTCCCTAAAAGAGTAAAAGAGTTCCTGAAACAACAGCAGGTTCAAACCCTTCATGAAGACGCTGAATTAGAGTTCATGTTAATCATGTAGCAGTTTATCAGGGTTCCCTCTAAAATCCACAGGGGCCAAAAAAACTTCTTCATGAGGAAAACACCCAAAATAGATATATAAAATACTTAAATACTCTTAAAGAAACAGCCTGTTTTCTAAAAAGCTGTTTGTCCTCGTCAATGTGTGGCCGTGTGCGTGTTTTCTGTTAGTACTTTGTTAGTTTTCCGTGATGTTGTTGTTGTTTCTGTTTGTTCTCAGGCTAACTGGGATCCAGTCTGGGGGCCTGATTGTCCGTTGGTGCCTCCGACAGTCAGCGGGCAGCTCTCGTTCAGGTTAGCGACGCCTGTCGAGTCTGTGGGGACGAGAGAAAAACAAAAGTAAGCTTTTGAAGCAAATTCAGGCGTACACATCTGTTTTTATCTGGACACATCACATTACTTTTGTGGACTTTACATGCACAAACATTTTTAATGTGTGTCAGTTTCAGTTTATTTCCAAATTATCAACTTCCAGTGGTAAAAAGTAACGAGTATGTCCATTTAAGTAGTGTACTTGAATTGAATTTGAAGTATTTCTATGTGAGTTTTCACATTTTGTGTCACATTTTGTATAGCTCCATTGAAAAGGAGATCACACAGTAATGCATCAAAACAAAATAATTAATTAATTAATTCCCATTAATTCCCTTTTTTTTTTTTTTTAGCTTGTCAGCTCTTAAATATATAGCTACACATTTTGGAAAATACGTTTATTCACTGTCTTGACTAGTATTGCATGAGAATAATTTATTTTTATTAATATTTTTAGACATATTAAGGTTCCTAAATTAGTTTAGGAGGTGCTTTTTATGGATTTTTAATCTAGTTAATGCTTCCATGAACTTATATTTAATGTTTTTGAGCGTGGTAATTTTCTATCGTATACAGGAGCATTATCTCATGTGCAGACTCTTCATTTCCTGTATTTAACCTGTTCTGTCTAACACCGGCATGCTCTTGTAGAATTATTTTGCATGCATTTATGTTTGTAACAATGTTTTTTTGCTGCCCTCTAAGTCAGGTTTCACTCTAAAAACTGTTTTTTTCATATATTAGTCCATACATGCCAACTTTGAGACTTTAGAGAGTTTCCGACATTCTGGTGACTTTTAATAATGCAAAGAACTAAATAAATATCAGCATTTTTATGTTAAATACTTCACCAAGTGGTATTGGTAGCTGTATGCTCCTAATTAAATTGTTGTATGTCTTGACTTAATGCGATAAGGAACTACGGGGCCTTGGTCATTCATCCATCATTAATAGTTTCTTTCCCTGCTCCTGAGAGACAAAGATGCCCTGTACTTCTTTATCTTAGTCCTCTGCATTCCTTTCCGTCTCACACTCACTCCCTGAAAGCGTCACAGTGAAGCTGTGTTGCTGTCTGTGTCAGAAACAGGAATCCGGAGACATGAGGGATAATTGTGGGAGGAAAAGCAATAAATCCAACATAACTCTCCCAAGAAAAAGTATGCATTAATCACCTCACGACACTTCAGATAAGAGAGTCTGTTTTCATAAATGTTCAGCTTTTATTTTGGAGAGGTGTTCATTTAAATGTATGGACATTTTGGAGGCTGTAGCTTGTGCTGCTTTTTAATTTCTTGCATTATACTGAGAGGTGTTTCTTATATATGAATCCACTCAATGAGAGCAGACTGACTGTTTTTAGAGTAGAAGAGCATTTTATATTGCTGCAACAATTGAGTTTGAATTGATCTCTGGCTCCATCTAGTGGCTCCTTCTTGTAATGCAAGTTCATTTTAAAAAGTAGTTTGTGACCGACCTTTGACTAAGTGCAGCTCTGTCACCTCTTCAGGGTCGTTTCTGGGCTTTGAGGGGCCTCCTGAGAACACATGAGAGAGATTAATTCATAATTAATAATTAATTAAGTCCTGCAGCACCTGTACAGCCTCTAAAATGTGATTTTTCACTTGCCTAACTTCATCTAAATTCTTCTAATTCAAGAACTTTCTCACTCTTTGCTCTTTTATTCTGTTTAAGTTTGTTTTCTGGCTCGTATTTAACAGTTCACTGGCAGTTTTTGAGAGTGCCTACATTTCCTAGAATGCCTCTGTGTAACCCCGGGTCATTCAGCATGGCCCGGATCCAATTAGTTATAACTGGTGTGACTGGTGTGGGCGTGTGCTGTAATGACAGGTCTATTACTTATAGCTCTGGGTCTGAACTGTCAGGTTTTACTCTGAAACATTCACTTTGAGACAGAGAAGCTTGACTTTATTCTCAGTTTTTACACACTTTTGTCCTCCACACACACACAACCACTAGGTTTGAGACCAGGGAAGGTGTTATAATCATAATTTCTGCTGTGATATTTGCTTTTCTCATGATTTTACATTCACAAATTTTGAGTTTATTGCAAAAGATCAACGTGCAGAGCTAAAAAGTAACACGTATGTTTACTTCAGTGCTGTACTTAAGTAGAATTTTCAAGTTTTTCGATTTGAGTTTTCATATTTTATGTTAAAGTACCGATAAATCAATAATATATTAATAAACACTAAGGGGAGCCATTGAGCTGCAATGATTGGTCAATTTATCGATGAGCTGATTGATTATTAAATCTAAAATATTGAGATAATTTTTTGCTTTTTCAGTTTTATGCCATAATAAACTAATATCTTTGGCAAAATAAGACATTTTCAGTCATCATCTGGACATTTTTCACTATTTTTTGACATTTTATAGACCAAACAATGAATCAATTTATCTTTAAAATAATAATAATAATAATAATAATTGAAAATGAAAATATTGGATATTCTATCTTATATTCTTCTGATACTTTACTTCTTCCGCCTTTTTCTTTTGGAGTAAAATGTCTGAAAACAATGATTGTTTGTTGAATGAAGACTTGACTGATTTTGAATAAGTGTGAACCTCCACAGTCGTGAACAGAAATTTGAATATGATTTAATTTTTAAAATCTGACAGTTTGGTGATGAAGCCACTGTTTACTAAAATATATTATGCTAAATTAAATTAACATTGTAGATATTGTTCTTCTTTTCTTGCTGTTGTAACCATAAAATATCTCCTCTTTAACCAAGACCCAACTTAAAAAAATAAGATTTCATATAGTAACCTCCATGTAAAGTGTATAAATGATGACGGCAAACAGTTTGTGACCAAAACCAGGAGTCCTGGGTAGTTTGAGAGGAATGTTTGAGTGTCCTGTGTCAGTCCAGTCACGCCGTCTTCTTTCTATCATTAAATGTCCACATCTGCTGGAGTCCATCTTTACCTTTGACCTTCAGGTAGGCCAGCATGCCGGCCAGAGCCAGAACCAGCACCGCGATCACCAGACCCACAATCCACCAGTAAGACGGCGCCTCAGCAGTACTTCTCTCACCTGCACACAGGAAACAGATGCTTTAATACACACATATTTCTCACTTTCATCCCAGAGAATTTCCTCGCCAAGTATCAAGTTTCTTTCTCATTAATTTAACACTTCAATGTGGGATTATTGGGAGTTTTTTCTCTGGATATTACCCCTCTGCTGTCTCTTTTTTTATCTACAGTGTCCCCAATACTGTGATATGAACCTCAGAGAATATCCCAATTTGTTTCTCATATTTTTGAAAGGTATTTTTGTAATTTTTTACCACTTTAATCATTAATTAATGTGTATTTAGTACACTTTTTCTCTTGAATTTTCCACTTTAATCTCAGAGAATATCTAATTCCTTTTTTTTAATTTACAACTTTATTTTCAAAGAATATCAACTTTTTTTGTATATATTTATGAATTTAATTTTGAAAATTGAACCTAAAAATATTACAAATGTCAAAACATAGAAAGTGGCACGAGCTGGGGGAGAAAAACAACCAAAAGATTAAGTAGCTAAAAAGGCTTTGAGATAAAAGAAAGTTTTCACTAGGGATTTAAAAGAGGCTTTAATCTCAGTGATGTCTAATTTTTTTTATATTCATAAAAAAAAAATTGAATATTGTTTTGTTAAACTCGCAGCATATCTGAGGGTTTTTTCTTGTAATTTAAAAAAATAATAATTTAATTAAAACAATTTAAAAATCATAAATTGACCTATTTGATTTCAGAAAAAAATCTCTTATATTACCTCTCTCCCCTGCCTCCCTTATTTATTTTTTTTGTAAACTGATGTTTGGTTTGTGACTGTTTCTGTGTGTGTGTGTGTGTGTGTGAGCTCACCGACAGGCCCGTCGATGGCGAGGTCGGTGCGGTCGGTGTGTGTGTTGCGCGGCACGGAGAACACACACGTGTAGGTGCCCGTGTGGTCTGAGTGTTGGGGGTCCATCAGGCGCAGGGAGCCGTCTCCAAACGGGACCCTGAAGCCGTCCAGCTCCACGTGGCTGTCCCACGGCGGCGAGGAGGCGCTTTTCCCCGACTGGCTGTCGTAGGTGAGGATGTTGGACGGGTCCTCGCCGTTGGAGAAGCTCCAGTGGAGGAAAGGGTTGTTGAGGTAGGGAGGGGCGTGGCAGGGGATGGTCAGGTCTCTGCCCTGGGCTCCTCTCATCTCTAACACAGAGGAGAAAACAAAGAAACACACATTTAAAGCATGTGAAAGATATTTACTGCTTTTTAAAACTCAAAGGATTTCTGTTGTATCATGAAATGCTGTAAAAACTGCTGAATTATGAATTCACAAATTAAAACCACATTTAGTTTTTGTTGAAAGAAACCTCTTAGGGTATCGATAAATCTAAGAAATATCATATTTCGTATTTCATGAAATCCTATTTGATTTCCTGTCAATCTGGCATTGTTTAAAAAAAAAAAAAAAAAAGAATCATGAAAAATAGAGATAAAATGTTTTGTTCCGTTGTGACGGAGGGCCACATTTAGAAAAAAAAGATAAAGTCGTAAATATTATCTATATTTAATATAATATTAAATATTTTCGAGTTTATTCTCATAATTAATTAAATATTTATGACTTTATTCTTGTAATTAATTAAATATTTTCGAGTTTATTCCCTTTAATTAATTAAATATTTTTGACTTTTTTCTCGTAATTCAATATGTACGACTTTATTCTCGTAATTAATTAAATCGTTTTTACTTTATTCCCTTTAATTAATTAAATATTTTTGACTTTGTTCTAGGAATTAATTAAATATTTTCCACTTGATTCTTGTAATTAAATATTTCCAGCTTTATTCTCGTAATTAATTCGATATTTACGACTCTAATCTCGTAATTACATTTTTTTTTCTAAATGTGGCCCTAACACTCCGTCGTGTGGATGCAGAAGAGTTTATTTTGCAGCCCTGCCTGCAGAGAAACATCCTTCATTATAAACCTTTTTACCTCTCTCCCTAAGCGAGGCGGTCCAGGCCGGACCCCCGTAGGAGCTGGTGACTTTGCAGATGTAGATGAGGCCCGGCAGTCCGTTGAGCCTCTTGAGGCGGCTGTCCACCGTGTACAGGCCCTGCTTGTCGGCCAGCATGCGAGTGACCGGTCGGAGGTCCTCGAAGGTGGGCGGCTCGGTCGCCCAGGTGACTCGAGGAGCCGGGAAGACATTGCGGACGGTGCACTTCATCTCCTCGTAGCCGCTCAGCCTGGACAGCACCAGAGTCAGGCCTCGGATCGGTGCTACACACACACAAAGACGCACACAAAGACACACACAGCATGCTGAAATGTTTCCCAGCAGCCCCTGATGACAGACTCTAAATGCCAGCGCCCGATATAGCCTGACATTATTCTGATGCAGATAACATTAGAGCTCCATTAACACAGTATAATGCCACCACAGACAGTTCTTACAGACACTGGAAATACTTTCAGATGCCACTTTTGTTTACACAGAGCAGAGAGGAGAGGACAGGAGAGGCTGAAACATTCAATATGTACAATATGTGGAGACAGTTCTACATCTCTTTTGTGGTGTTGCCTTTTCGGTATTATTACATCTTCTTTTGGTTGTTTTGTTTCTTTTTTGATATTTTTATGTCTTTTTTTGGTAATTTTGTCTCTTTTTTACACCATGCAAATACTTCAATATATACAGTATATTGAGGAACAAACTCTTCAGCTTTTTTTGGGTTATTCATTTATTTATTTGTGTTTTTACGTCTTCTTTTGGTTGTTTCGTGTCATTTTTTGGTTGTAATTATTCTTTCTTTTTTTTATAACATATGTGACACTTGTGGGCACTTTGAAAAGTGTTCATACATAAATTCCATTTTATTCTAATAAAACTCTTTTTTTCCGGGGAAAAATATAAATAATAAGATGTCACTTTTCTTCACTGATGTAGAAGCCCTAATGTTGCTTTCTTTGTTGCAGAGCCTCTGGGGGGCTGCGTGGCAGAAAAATATGTTGGCATGGACATCTGTGTGCAGAAGGGCTGGAAGTAATCTTGAAGTAATGATACACCTCAGACTGAAGGCAGGTAATTAAAAAACAAAACAAAGCGTTCACAGCCAGACTGCAACTTCAAATCACAAGCATAAAAGCTAAAATGCTGAAAATGTTTAAGCACATTGGCGCTGAGAGGCCGAGAATTCTGTCTACTAATTCTGTTCGTATAAACTTTTTGTAGAAGAAACAGGTGCACTGACCTCCATGACAGTTATCTGATCACACAACGATGGCAGCACTCATGAAAACACGCATTATAAAAAGTAAACCATCAACTAAAGGCAACGTAAAGTATATTTTCTTCAATTTCGATTAAAAGCAATACAAGTACAGAGTACAAAAGTGCTTTAGAAGAACACGTTTTTTAGGTAGTCTGTGGCCTAGAGGTTAGCAATCGGCCTTGTAACTGGACAGTCGCCGGTTCGAATCCCAGGATCACCAGGTCAAGGACTGAAGTGCCCTTGAGCAAGGCACCTAACAACCCCCCCCACACACACACACACACACACAGCTCCGCGGGTGCAGTAATGTGCTGCCTACTGCTCCTAGCATGGTGTGTTCACTTGTGTGTAAAAAAGGATGTGTTAAATGCAGAGGTTGAATTTCCCCATTGTGGGATTAATAATGTAATTCATCTTAATGGCCTCTGTGAGCTCGTGCATCATTTCTTTCCTCACTTTTTTCATCTATTTATGCCTGAAGCTGCTCTGCTGAAGTTCAAGTGTGCACACTTGCCAATAAAACTTCAGTTTGACAGTCAGCTATGTTCTTTTGTTTACGTTTGGCGTCGGGCACCTGGAGTGCTTTGAAGATTAACTTTTCAACTGGGAGCGCAGCTTTACAGCTCCTCCCTCATTTCTCAAATTAACAACTGGATTAGAGCTCCATGTACCTCTCTTATACAGTCATGGAAAAAATTATTAGACCACTTTTTTTCTTCATTTTCTTGTTCATTTTAATGCCTGGTACAACTACAGGCAAGGTACATTTGTTTGACAGTGTATTTTTGTTGTTATCATTATATTTGTCCAAAGGAAATTTACCTTTAGTTATACCAGGCATTATGAACAAGAAACTGAAGAAAACAAGGGTGGTCTAATAATTTTTTCCATGTCTGTATTTCAAACTGTGTGCATAAATAATTAGGATTGTCTCCGTAGCTACTGGATGTAATTGGTCCGCTTTGTTTTTGCGCCACATAAAAAAATCACAACTTGAGAAGTTTCAGTCAGTTCAGAGTTTGTTTAAATTCTTCTTCTTCATTAACTCACCTTGCACCTTTACGATGACCTTTGCATTGTGCTCGCCCTTCGAGGTGTGAACGTGACACCTGTAGGTGCCTCTGTCCTTCAGCCCGCTCTCCCTGAGGATCAGCGTGGCGTTGCCGCGGGATACCAAGTGCGGGAAAATGGACGCACGGTCGGCGAGCTGCCCGCTGTTAGAGTGCTCTTTGCTGTTTTCTTCACTGCTGTCATCATCGTCATCATCGTCATCGTCGTCGTTGTCTACTTCCTCACGTTGTCTCTTGAACTTGTAGACCACCACGTCCTGTCTGAACCACTCGATCACCTCCTCGCTGCCCGGCTTGAAGCTGCAGGGCAGCACGCACTCCTCCGACACGAAACACGTCACGATCACATCTGAAACCACACGTGGAGAGATTGTGGTGTTACATGAGAGATTTATGTTTCCGTTTAGTTGTGTTAAAGCCTAAATTTGTGTTAAATTACTGTTTCTGTCAAAGGAGTCTGCTGTCATTGAAGAGAGCGATATGTACCGCTGTGAGCAAAGCCACAGCAAAACATATTTCAACCTAAAATATCCATATCAGTTTCAGTTTGTGCTACATTAAGAATATTTTAATACCTGACCTTAAATCAGCCAATTACAACGCAGACCTGAAGTTGTTATTGTATAGTTGTTGTGCTTTTTTATAAAGCCACTAGACTCCATTGAGAAAAACTGCAATTTTACCTCACAGAACACTGGAGCTGCTGTTCTGTTTTTTTCTTTATCAAAAGCTAATTTTAAAAGTTTCTGAGGTTGTTAACCAGTTAGTGTTCAAGGTCCTTTTTTTTAGAATTGGTGGTTGTGGGCAGTGGATGTTTAGGGGGAGATAGCAGGTCAACAATAAATGCCACAAACTGGACTCATTGAATCCACAAGAGTCTCAGCTTTCCAGTGATACCCAGTTTATGTCATTCAAAGCCTGTTTAGGGACCTCAGTGTACACAAACATTCAAATACTGTGGGAACTTAACTGTAGGTTCTTTAAAAACGTCCGGAAACTCTTTTTCTTTGTTCAAACCTTTAATGAACCATCGTGCAGTATTACAGAGAAAAACAATGATGAATGAACGGCATAACACTACTGAAAACTTCTTTGGTTTTGTTTTTACTGACTTCTTCACTTAAACCAACACTTCTTCTTGACCTTTGACTCTAGAGTAGAACGCTACTGCCACCTTGTGGTCTGTATGAGTCACTGTACACAGTATTTTAACTTTCGTAAACAGAAATGAAATGAATAAATGTAAATATTTTATCCCTTTTTAGCCTTTTTAACTAAATGTATTACATATGAATTACTCATCAATTAACTATTAAATGAATAACCATATCATTGAAATAAAGATACAACAAATACAGTAGGCGGGAATGGCAAATTTGAACTACATGAGAAAAACGATGTGGTTTTTGCCTTAAACTGCATGTTACCAGCATATATGTATGTAAAGAGGAGACTTTTGAGAACCCAGATTTTTGAAAAACGCCAAAATAGCCTGACTTTGCAGCATTATTTCAACAACTTCCCGACACGATATCCTGACATGCTTTGGGTCTGTAGATTTCCTTAAATCTAGTTTCATAAAATATCATATCCAGTATATTCAGCGCACCGACAGGCTGTCTGAACACTAAGTAGTTAAACTGTTGTAGTTCAGTAACAATGAAGGCTTCTTCCTGTCGTCACATGTTATCATGGTGATGTTGTGCCTGTGATCGTGGGAATTGTGTTTGTTTCCTACTTTGGCCAGAAAATACATTATTTAATACAAATCAAAAGCATGAAATGCTGTGAAAGTCGAATTTTGGCCGGGAAACGCAGCAGATGATGTGTGAGCTGTTCACAGAAGTAATTCATCAGCAACAAGATACAACTGGCAGCAATGAAATCAACATATTTGATTGTTACATAATCATATCACATTTCAGAGAAGATATGCAAAGGTGGAAGAAGTACTGAAGCGTAGAAAAGCAGAACTAGTATAGTCTTGAATCCCGAGTGACTAAAGTAGTTTAAAGTTTCAAAGTAAAAGCACTCATGGTGCAGAATGGCTACTTGCAAGGTGTTTTATCATTAAAGAATCCTACATTTAAAGATATTTTCACATTATTATGACATCTTTTTCTACATTATACAATAATGGAAAAAATGATTAGACCACCCTTGTTTTCCTCAATTTCTTTTTCATTTTAATGCCTGGTTAATGCCATGGTTTTCTGAATTATAACCAAAATCATTATCAAGAAAACCATGGAAAATGTCTAGATATCAGCTCTTACATTATTCTTATGCGCTATTTGTGTTGTTATTATTATATTTGTCCAAACAAATGTACCTTTAGTTGTACCAGGCATTAAAATGAACAAGAAATTGAAGAAAACAATGGTGGTCTAATATTTTTTTCCCATGACTGTAGATACATAGTGTATTGTTTTAACAACAAAAGTTTCTTATAAAACTTCCAGAACCTGTAAACTGTAAATCTGACACAGGCATTTTAAGGCTGCACACTAAGGATGATGATTTATGAGAATTATGTAATCTCAACTTCCCTTTATTTCCACACATCCAGGGTGGAGACGGCAGTGACACACATATAACGGGAACATTTTAATTATATTCTTTGGTAATAGAATTTGGTGAGCCTCCCCCACTTTTTACGTTTTTGCACGTCTCCCTGTGACATCATGAGAAGCAACCAGTCTGACTGAAAACAGAAATCTGTACCTGCCAAACACCCAACCAGGTCAGAAAGGATCCCACAAGTTATTAATGAGGTTATATATTAGTTACATATTGAAAGCCTTGTGACAAAACTGAAACTAAAATTAGGATTATTTTTCAGAAACAAATCTTGCTTCTCTTATCAGTCAACAAAAGATTTCATTTCTGCAACTTTCTTGCCTCTACTGTTACGGTGATCTGCTTTTTGTGAATGCAACTAATCAGAGTGTGTTTATCATTGTGCTCTGATTTCCATTACTGGCTTTGGAAATCACACACATCATTGTACTCTGTATGCCACGGCTGAAATGCTGTCTTTGTATGTTGGCAGGCTCTCTCACTGGTTAGTTTTATCTATAAATCTATTCTTGGGCTGATCCCCTCATACCTGTGTACATACATGTGTCGAAACAAACCTCAACATGGTCTACACTCTAAAAAGATTGTACGGATGCTGGTGCCAAGAGTGAGAACTGAGTTAGGTAAGAAAGCTTTTAGTTACGCCCCTTTATCATGGAATAATTGGCAAAAGAACTTGAAACTGTCTGAGCTGATCACTATCAGGGAATTCAAATGTCTTCCCTTGGTCTGTGTAACTGCTCCTTATAAGTCGGCTACTGATGCTCACTCAGTGTTGTTGTGAGGCTGTATTTGTATTTAATGTTTGTGATAACTGTGTTTAATGTTGGAACTTGTCTCTTTTTTATAGCCGTGTTTCCCCAGAGGCCCCAGAGGGATTAATGAGACTCCGGAGGTGACGTATGGTTTTCGATCGTCGCGTAATTGCTTAGCAACAGAGATGCAAATGTGGCTGCCGTCGCTAACTGTGCACAATGTCCGCTGCTGATCATAAACAAACCAGCATGGCTAATTATGCACAGTGTCTCCGCTGATCATAAACAAACCAGCATGGCTAATTATACACAGTGTCTCCGCTGGTCATAAACAAACCAGCATGCTAACTGTACACAAAATGTCCGCGGCTGATCGTAAACAAACCGGCATGCTAACTGTGCACAGAGTGTCCGGTGCTTGTCGTAAACAAACAGAGATCGTTAAGTGAACACCTCCTGCAGCAGCAGCACATACACACTGTACTGCTACAGAGCTAACTGTTAGCCGATTAGCACTGTGCTACTGTGCACCTCGTTCCGCGAGGCCGGACTGCACTATGAAAGGGCAGAAAATCACTTTGCCTTTGCGGGATCACTGTGAACGCCCTAAAGCGAAGAACTGGCACAGAACTCTCCAGCAGTATAGCGGGACATTTGCGGGACCACACTATGAAAGAGGCTTATGTTTATTGTTGCTTGTGACTTCTCGCTACTTCGCCGGCTTTTACAAATGGCGCGTGTTGTTGTGGTGTCCAGTACTACGTCACATCCTGCTTAGCGTTCTATCCAATCAGCAACCAGGCTTTTTTTAGGGGAGAAAAACAGCCCTGCTATTCGACAGGGCTGAAAAACATCCGGTCATTTTGGCGAGTGAGACCCGCCTCATTCTGGGTATTGGATGATAGTGGAAACTCGGCTTATGCTGCTTTCTTGCTGAACCTAAATACTGTTGGTTCTTAGCTCAGCTCTCTTGTTTGATTTTAGTGAAATGTTGCAGTTAAAAGCTTCAAACCGGGTGCAGCATTTCTGGCACACCTGTCTCTTAGTGCTTTCATAGTTCCCGAGTGCAGTTTTTTCCAGCTGCCAAAGGCAAAAGACGTACTTTGACATCCCTGTCACTCATCACTTTAATCCCACAGCCAGCAGAGTTAAATTAACTCGGATTATTCCAGATTCACCCTTAATAACTCGCTGACTTAAGGTGTCCCTCCTCCTGCTTCCCTGACAGGTTTTCTCAGGACGACGGTTAGAAGACGCTTGAACCAAATCCATAACTAGATTGTGTGTATTGTGCCAAAGATGCTCAGATTATCATGTTAGCCTCCTCTGTGTGTTTTTGCATGGCGGTTACAGGTGTAACAACAGATGAATGACTGGAGGGATTAATCGTTTCTTGATCAGCGGAGAGCTTCTTTCACCACCTTTCCCCGCCTCAGCCCTTTCTCTCTCTGACGGTGTTATGACTGCAGGCTCACAGCTGCTGCTCCGTCTTGTTGAATCACAGCTTTCTGCGGTGACTCAGACCTCTGACTAACACCTGAGCGGCCGACCGGTTTACCTGCCTGGCAGCCGGCTGACGCTCGGCTCCTGTAGCGCTGCAACGTGACATTTCGTGCCCTTCGCTGAAACGCTTTGAGCAAACACTAAAATTCCTTCACAGCAGTCAGCTGAGTGTCAAACATTAACTTCACTCACGCCGATACTTAGCAGAATAAACACTCACACGGTATTTTAACTGATAAATAAGCAGATGAATGCAAAACGAGTGATAGTGCAATCTTGATAAATGTGCAGCACGCGAACAAAACAATGTCAAGTTGATAAAAACTGATAGAAGCATCATTCTACTGGTGAAAAAAAAAGTTGACACAGTGGTCATTGAGATAAAACATTTCTCTTTGAACAGTAGTTTGTTGCATTGTAAACCTTTTAAAGCTGTCTGTGTTTCTGCAGCTCTTTGGTGACAAATGGAGGTCAGTGAAAGATTATATTTAACTTTTTATAAAGCTTTATTGAAGCGACACTCGCGCTGTGATTAGCCAGCTGCTGGTTGAACTTTTTCCATTCTTTCATTCCAGCAGAACTATGGTTGGGTACCGTTTAAACCTGAACTGGTTCAGGAACCAACGGTACCTTTTCTCTGTACCTTGTTCTGCATAATGTGCTGCATCAGAAAGCTGCCGAGTGTCGCACAAGGAGTTGTACTTTTAAATAGTTTACATCGAGTGCAGCGAGTTGTCGGTGTGTAATTAGATAAAATGAATAAAAATAAAGTAAGGTAAGATAAAATAAAATAAAATAAAAACAAAAGTTAATAATAATATTAAATATAATAATATTAACAATAGAAAGTAATAAAGCTAGATAAAAAAGATGAAAATAATAAAAAATAATTTAGAAAAAAACCCAAAAACTTTAAAATCTTTAAAAAAAAGGTAAAAAATCAAGTTTAGTTATTCTCTCTCTCTCTCTCTCTCTCTATATATATATATATATTTATATATGTATTTTTATATCAGTATTTTTAAAGAAATTATCTGTAAAATAATTGTTTACTGTAATTTGATGTAAGATTTGTTCATGTTTTTTTTTTTGTTTTTTTTACAGTGTATAGTATCCTGAATTTTTTTTATTCGTTTCCTCTATTTCTTCACATATTTTGCACATTCTTTTTTTTTTCTTACATGCATTCAACATGCATGTTTTTTCTTTATTTGCTGGATTTCAGCAGTGTGGTTCAAATGTTACCTTAACTGTTAGGAATGATGGTCAGAGCTGTAGAAAAAAACCCAGACAGACTTTTCCTTCATGTCCAGCTGCTTCACTCTCTGTGGTGGGAAAATATTTCCATCCTGACTTCAAACCTGACGTCAGGATTTAATTTAGACGGGGGGAAACGTTTTTTATAAGTCATCTGGCTCATATGGGACACGTCTCAGATTGCAGCAAAGAAGAATCCCACAATCTTTGCATGACTACGATGCAAAGATTGTTGTATTTTGTGCTACAAACTGGCCTGTGTGTATCAGGTTGTGTAAAAGAAAACCTCTTTCTAATCCCTGCGAACGTTTCCCTGCTTTCAGATCAGTCAAAGCTACTGGACAAAGAGGTGTTTGTGTCCTACCTGGGGTTTTGTCCTGCGTGGCAAGGCTGATCCACAGGAGGAAACAGGCCCAGGTGTGTATCGCTGACATGATTCCTTTTCAGCTCGCGCACGTACGCCTCAGACGGACACGCAGAAACACACGCAGGCAGGCAGGCAGCTCCTCAGTCCATGCTGCTCACACCGTGGCGATTTCAGCCCAGGGTTTGTTTTTTTTTTTCTCTTCCTTGGGGCAGGTTTTCCCTTGGATCTCTCTGGGTGGTTTGGCATCACACACACAGAAAAAAAAGGAAGAGAAAAGCATAATTAGAGGCACATTCCTGATGAAATGGACACAGGGAGATGTACAGCATGAACGTGACAGAACATGTGCAGTTTTATGAGCAGAACTCAGGTTTGATCCTGTGACGACGGTGAGGATTTAGCTGTCGTGCAGCTGCAGCCCTGAACTCTTTCATCCAGCAGAAAAACCTCGAGGCCGTTTTCATTCTCTGCCCTGTCTTATCCTGCGCATCGAGCCCTTCTTTTTATCTCTCCAGTGGTTTGATAAGCGCAGAGGAAGAGGATGCATCTGTTGTTCACGCTACAATAAATTGCTATCGCCTTATCTCGACACTATCTCCACTCTACCAAAACAAACAGAGGTGAACTTGGTACCGTACATCAAAGAGCGCGCGCGCTGCAGAGTGAAGTGTGTCCGCTGGCCGCTGACAAAGCAGTCAATCAGTCTTAGAGGTTAGAGAAGTTTACTACTGTTGGAAACACAGAAAGAGAGCTTCGTGGTGATGGAGTGTGGTGACGTTTGTTGGCAGGAGGTGCGCCGCGCGTGCAGCCGCTGACATTGTCTTCACATGTTTACGTTTCTTTGTGCTGAAGACAATAACCTCTAAGTGTTATATAGTGCACGACAAGTACATCATCTCATATATTTACTGCTCATGGCTTTCCTTTGGCTGGACAAGAAGGCCAGTGCTTGGATTCTTTCCAAATATTTCCCCTTGGTAACGGAGCAAAAGTGCACAACATGAGAAAGGACTTTTTGCTTTTGTGTCCTGCAGCAAAACAAGTTTGCCCTTTTTTGTCAAAGAGCTGACGGATGACTTTTGTCTCTTTTTGTTTCGCTGAAACAAAAAGACCAAACCTTTTGGAATGAACGGCAGAAAGTTTCAGGTGACTCTGTCAATGCAAATATCTAGCATTCTGCAGATAACACTAATTAATCACATCCAAATGAGTCGTCATGTAACTGAGAGACTTTACTTTTCAGGGTCAAATGAGGTGAGAAAAGGCAGTTTTACTTCTCGAGCACATTAAATTACTCTTAACTTTCATTGCCCTACCATTGAAATGCATACAGCAACAAGTAACATGCAGAAGACTGTTATGAAATATAAACAGTAAATGCAACAAGAAGTCAAAGAAAAGTTATACAGGGAGACACTAGGCTCACTGTGCTGCCTCTTAAATATAAAGCAAGTATTTTAAACACCTTTTTCTGTATAAATAAAGCATTACATTTACATTAAAATGGATACAGCATATTTAATAAAACACAAAAAGTCAACAAAACTTCCTGCAGGAACACACTACACTCACCCTGCTGCCTCTTAAACATACACTAACACTTTATAATCCTTGTATTTATTAATATTGACACATTTATTAGGATACAACAATAACTCTGTCACCTCAAGTGCACTCATATCTAACCTTCAACTCAAGGTGCCTTACATTGTAATGTATAAATGATAATGTACAACTAGAGGTGACATGCAGAATATATCAAATGATATCAGAGATAATCAAAAGTTGTGCAGGTTCACTGTGCTGCCTTACTTTAACACTTAATTCTGTATTAATAACACATTTATTAGAGTTATTACGACACTCAGAATAACTATTTGACCTTTTATCTTCAACTCTTTATGTTAAAATTATATATAAGCCAGTAACTTGCACATGATATACTAAAATATATAGTAAATATGTGCTACGATAAGTCACAGTGGCTCTTTAACACTTTATTCTGAGATTTATTAAGACTCAACAGTAACTTTGTGACCTCAGCTTCAGTCATATTTAATATTCAACTCAAGGTGCCTTACACTGAAATGTTTACAGCAGACTTACTTTAACACCTAATTCTGTATTTATAACACATTTATTAGAGTTATTACGACACTAACAATAACTGTTTGACCTTAAACTCTGCACGCTTTATGTTCACATTAAATGTAAGCCTGTAACCTGCACATAATATACTAAAATATATATTAAATATGAGATAATGCTACAATAAGCATCTTATTCTACATTAATAACAGAGTTTTTAAAGACTCTAACAGTAACTATTGACCTCAAATCTTATCTTAAACTCAAGGTGCCTTACATTGGAATGTTAGCAGCAGAGGTGACATGCAGAATTTGTAAAATAAATATTAGAAATTGAAAAAAAACAACTTAAAATAATCAGTAACACCACTTTAATGTATGCAAGCAGCATGCACAGCAAAACATATGAAATAAAATGCAAAACAATGCAACAATAAGTCATGAAAAGTTCTGCAGGAGCACACTATGCTCACTCTTTAGCCTCCAATAATAATCAAGCGTATTCTAACACATTTACGAGAGTTATTAAGACACAAACAATGACCATGTGACCTCAGATGCACTCTGATCTGATCTCAAACTCCATGTCACACGCCACTCACTCTGCTGCCTCTAAATCACACACTTACTCCTTTTAAACTCCTGATTCTGACTTAACATGATCTTAAACTAAAGGTGAATGAATGCAAGTGACGAGTAACAACGCATTGGGGGAATAAAGTCAATAAAATCTGAGAAAATGCAACAATAATTCAATGAAAAGTTGTACAGAAACACTCCACTCACTCTGCTACATACATCAACTCTTTTTAACACCTGATTCTGTATTCATAACACATTTATTAGAGTTATTAAGACACTAAGAATGACTCTTTGACCTCAGGCAACACTGCGATTTATCAAACAATCACACAAAACCAAAAGCCAAAAACATCAGCTTCAACAATATATTTACAGGCACATACTTTCAAAACACATACTATCCCTATAGTTCACCAAGAAACAGTGTGGTTTGCAAATACATAAAGAAATTAACAGACTAATTCAGTTTGTTCTGACGATAAAAACTTTTTTTTTTACAAACAATACACAACATGTGTCTAATACAAAAAGCTTCAGAAACAAAAAGAGCTTACCTTACAAGCACAAAATGTAAATCATAGAAAGAAATGAGCCTAATATGGTTTTTAAAAAAATAAATTGTGCACTTAATGTCAGAAATTTGACAACAAATGCTCCAAACTTGAAATTTTTCCTGCTAAAATGTAATTTTCCTCCCTTTAAATGAACTTAAATGTTGCTGTATGTGAACAGCAGACTCCGTCTCTTAATAAATGTCAGTTTTTCTGCCACTAATCAAAGTATTTCCAGTAAAACGGAAGCACAGAAAACTTAAATCAGGAGCCAGTTAACCATATCATAAAATAACAGTTTCATTCCTGTTATCAAGACTTGACAAGACATTCACTCTTTGACCTCAGGTGCACTCCCTGCTTATCTGAAACACTCCTGAGGCAGATTTCATTCTGATTTAAAGTTCGCGTCTAAGCAGCTGATTACTTCTAATGAATGAAATGTTTATTTTTAGACGTTTATTTGCAGATTCAGAGCTTCATCGCACTGAAACAGCTCCAACAAATGTTATAAACGACCTAGAAAAGTATCATTCTAGACATTAATCTACTCTTAATTTACTTTCTGTGTGGAATGAATAAAAGTAAAAGATAATAACTTACAGAAGCTCCAGGACATCCGCAGTAAAAAAGTTCTTTTTTTACAGAGCGGACACAGGGACAGGACTGAAATCACCACCATCTGTCAGTGACATGCCGGGAAATGTGTGTGAAAGCTGAGAAAACACTCACAGTGACTCAGCTGGAGCTCCGCTTCATATGCAATCCGGGAAAAAAGAGGAAGAAGAAGAAGAAGAAGAAGAGTCGAGCCTCGGGCTGAATGAGCGTTAGCTTGACTGGATCAACAGGTTATTTAGAGAATAGGCAGCACACACACACACACATTTCAGCACACATGAGGCACTGCAGGGAGGGTAAGGTCGCTCCTCACACACACACACACACACACACCCTCTGAATGGGTGGAGTTTGGTTGTGATTGGCAAAGTCACAAACACACAAACACACAAACACACGACCCTCTATAGGAGTCAGTGTTTCTTCTGCAGCTCCATCAAATGTCAGCGGGGTTGTTTTTCAAAGTGCAGAGCTGTTTTAGTGCATGCTGAGTCCCGTGTGCTATGTGCTCTATGTCAAACATACAGCCGACACCGCAACACCTGCTCACACCATCACACAGCTACAGATCGGCTCCGTTAACTCGTTAACATCAGGCCCAAATCCCCACGCTGGAGATCAGATACAGATCATTAAACGAGCATCAGGAGACGCAGCCTGATTGTCCTTTTAGTCATCTTTATTCGTCATCGTTTGGTCTGGTTTCACTGGGGAAGAAAAAGTGAAACAGCCCCAGATGTAGATGAGTAACCTTTGTTTAACCTGGGGAAGTTTGGCTGCTGAGTGCTTTGTTCTGTTTTTCAGGGAAGCCGTGCCACAGTTCACACAGGTCACACCACTCCTGGACGCTGGACTCCAGTAGAACCAGTCTGGGGGTTAAAGAGAGAGCCTCAGGTAACGGCCAGTTCACACTGCAAGACCCTGAGACTCCTTCAGTTTATTAGGAGCTCCCTCATAAAATACACAGATCACAGGCATTTTATTTGTTGGTTTTTAAGTTATTTTTCTGGTTTTATTGATAGTACAGTCATGGAAAAAAATATTAGACCACCCTTTTTCTTCAATTTCTTGTTCATTTTAATGCCTGGTACAACTAAAGGTACATTTGTTTGGACAAATATAATGATATCAACAAAAATAGCTGATAAGAGTTTAATTTTAGAGCTGATATCTAGACATTTTCCATGGTTTTCTTGATAATGAGTTTGGTTATTTTCAAGAAAACCATGAAAAATGGCCTTCAAAACTTACTTAAGTAAAGTATAAAAGTATCAGCATCAAAGTGTACTTAAAGTATCAAAAATATTCGTTTAGAATGGCCCCACTCAGATTGTTTTAATAATATTATTTATTTATTTATTTATTCATTTATTTATTTATGAACTGAAAAGTGACTAAGTACATTATTTGCCTTTTAAAATGTAGGGGAGTAGAAGCATTAAATTATTTTTTTTTTTAACGATTTTAACCTGAAAAGTAACTAAAGCTGTCAGCTAAATGTAGTGGAGTAAAAAGTACAATATGTGTCTCTTAAAGGAAGTGAAGTAGAAGTATAAAGTTACATGTTCCTTCACCGAGGAGACAGTGGGACGCCACCAAGTTGGCGATATGCACAGAGACGAGATGATGAGTCCCAGATATCACTTTCCACAGACACTTTCCAGATATTAAGCCGCTGAATTTATAATAACGGGTCTGTCAGGGAGCTTCAGCCAATGAGAGCAGAAGACACGGTGGAAGGGGTGTGTGTGTGTGTGTGTGTGTGTTTCTGTGTGTGTCTATGTATGTGTGTCTTTGTGTCTTTGTATGTATGTGTGTGTGTGTGTGTCTGTCTGTGTGTTTTTGTCTGTGCCTGTGCCTTTGTGTTTGTGTGTGTGTGTGTGTGTGAGTGAGTGTTTGAGATATAAAAGAAAGGATTGAGAAGACAGAAAAGCTGCAATGTGTGTGTGTTTGGAAGTGAAATATAAGGTTGCAGAAGGACGATTGGACACAGTGGGCCTCATGCGAAAACTTTTTTTTATCTTATTAAATCATACAGGATTTTCTGATTAAAACTGGAAAAACTGCATGTGACTCCTACAAGTCTGGATCAGAGAAAAATTCAAATTACAGTCTTGGATAAAAATAATTAGACCACCCTTTCTCTTCAGTTTCTTCATAAAGACTCTGATATTCGTCACTGTTGAATCACAACTTGAATCCCTCTGCAGAGTGATGTGACCAGTTTTAGGCTCCGTTAGACTGAGCTGGGCTTAAAGATCAAGGGGGAGGTTTTCACCTTTTACCTCCTGCTGCCTGATAATGACGACGTCTGATAAGACTGAAATAGTGGAGCTGCATTCTTACATATGATCGAATGAGCAAACGTCATCATTGTTCCCACTGTGTTAAACAGGCAGAAAGTAACAGTTTATAGACAAAAGAGAGGAATCATTGAACCAAAACAAATACAAACAAGACAGCGTTTATGACTGTACGGGATCTTTAGACAAGGCAAGTTTATTTATGTATCACATTTCTCTGTCTCTGTTCTGCCCTACAAAGCCTAACTACACTAACTACACAAAGGCTAAAACTGAGAAAAACTGCTTTAAAGTTTTTTAAATGTTTTTTTAACTGAGCAGCCAAATGGGTTATAGGTAGGTAGGTAGGTGATATGACACTAACTTCTACATTAATTGACAATTTATTTGACCTTTGACCCCAAAAATGTAGTTACTGCACTCTGGTTTTGCATCGCTGGGTTCTAATAAAAATGTTGTTGTCTTCTTTCAGCTTTTATATTTTGTTTTCAGAGAATAAACTTTTTCAAATTGATTTTGTTATAAGTGTATTTAAAAGCATTTCAAATATTTGTGTATTTTAGACTTAATATCATAAAGTAATGTTATATTTTAGTCCTAATATCATTTTTTTCTCACTTTTTACTGAATCACTATCTAGATAATAATTTCCCTATCAAATAAACTTATATCAAATAATTATATATATATATATATAAAAATGTACCAAACAAATAAAATAGAATCTAAGGCTCTGTAAACAAAACATTGCAATGTGATAATCCCTATGTATTATATTGCTTAATTATTAAAATAACATGTAAACAGCTGGAATGGCTGCTTGGGAAATATAGTTTTTTTTCTGCAGTTCGTACTGCCTGTCAAACATCTGCAGCATTATTTTAAATACAAAAAAGTCACGCATGTAAACGAGTCCATTTTTATATATTGAACGATAAGTTGATATAGTAATTATCGTGACAGGCCTTTGTGGAAGTTCTTGTCATGTTTAGATCACCTGATTTTGATAACTCAGATGGTGCAACACAATTTAAATCGCAAAGATAAAACCACAAAGAACTCCTGAAACTGCCTTTGTGTGTGTGTGTGTGTGATGTCTTCTAGAAGTGTAAACTATAGGTGAGGCTAGATGAGATGAAGCTCGCTCCCCTGCAGCTCAGATTATTAAACCTCGGTCGATCTTGACGACCTTTTGTTGTTTCAGCAGCTTCCAAACCGGTGATGCATTTTCATGCACAAAAACCCTCTCTCTCTCTACACACACACACACACACACACACACACACAAATACACAACCAGGAGGTGTGCGCTAACCTCATATTATAATCCATATAATCACACCAGGTGCCTGTTTTTTTATTGTCCTGCTGAGAAAATCCTGATTACTGATGTGTGTGTGTGTGTGTGTGTGTGTGTGACTGTTTGTAGGTTAGTGAAAGATTGCTGTGGCCGTAGATAAGAGGATTAGAGTGGAATTAGTGTCATTCCTCTATCGCCGCGAGGAATAGATTCATATCGATTTTAATCAGAGATAGAAAGATCCGTCAAAAAACAGCAGAAAGAACAGAGCGGGACAGACGGCGAGGGCGAGAGGAGCGGGTGGATGAAGCAGCGGCGGGAGATTCCTGGAGATCATCGCGGCCGGAGCTGCACAGACATCTGCTGCACAGACACATGCATGAAGAAACATACACACATGCATTTAAAGCACAACGCCACTCATGCATTCGCCTTCATCCTGGAGCTCTCTGGTTGAGGAACCTTCCAGCCGGCGTGGGATGTTTGCCTGTTTGCGTTAGTCTGCGGGCCGTGTGGACGGTGGAGCCGGCGATGCTGGCGTGGTGTCAGCTGTGGCGGGGAAACCTGTGAGACGATGAAGGTGGACGTGCTGACGTGCCTGGCTCTGGCCGCCGCCAGCTTCGTAGCCACGGTGACCAGCGGCCGCAGCACCGGACGCAGGAAGCACAAGGAGGTCTTCCTCGGGGAGAACAGCAAGTTCAAGTTCGGAGGGTGAGACGCACACACACACACACACACACACACACACACACACACACGCACAGCTCAGATTAGATCAGGGGTGGGCAATTAATTTCCCCAAGGGGCCACATGACCAATACCACAAAGGTTACAGGGGCCGGACCAAAACTCTAAAATCTAAACTAAATTCGGCTCAATAATTATTTAATCGCTTTATAAAATACAGTAAATTATCTGGTTTTGAGCTGCTACTGATAAGAATACATGTTATGACAAGACTGTTAATTTGGAGTAAATCAAATATAGTAAATACTCCAATCACTATATCACTTTTCCATTTATTTTAAACACAACTGTAAATGACCTTTAGCAAGGTTCCTATTGGTGTATTTATATTATACAGCATGTTTTTCATGTTTGTAGATTTTCTAGGTGTTTTACATTGTTGTGATGCTTTATTTTGAAAAGGTGCCGTCCAGTGTGAAACGGGTGCTTTGATTTTGAAAGGTAGTGACAGGAAATAACAGGTGGAACGGTTAAATGAAAAACGAATGGTAAATATTAACGAGTGTGTGGTAATTCATATAAAGTTGATATAAAATATCAAAAAGGCTTCTCAGCAACGGCTGGCTCAGCAGAAGAACAGAAGTGCTCGTCATCCAATCGCTGAAAACACAGAAATCCCCAAAAGGACCAAAGTTTTTAAACCCAAATCTCAGCATGGATTCTTTTCTGTTGTTCCAAAGGTCTTGCCTTATTGAGATACTACAAGACACAAGTTAAAGTCCTGCAATCAAAACTTACTTAATAATCAAGCAGCTTAGGACCAGATTTGAGAAGAATGGGGACATGTTGGACATAAGCACCAAATTTTTTCCACATGCTTTCTATGACCATAGGTTTCAATTTCTCATGGGAGCCATATAAAATCTATGAGAACTGTAGATAATCGATTTGGCAGATTTCTTCCAAACGCCCATCCCCAACTCCTGTATCATTGTTAGACTCATGATGGACAGTTTTGAACAAAAACAAATATTTTTTTTACTCAATGAACTCTTCTTCTAGTTGCCTACATTCCCCACAATGCAACATGAAAGCTCTATAAATACAGCACCGTCTTGTTTTAATTTCCTCCTGAGTCCGACCTTTTACAAGCTCTTTAAGTTGGTAAATGAGTGCAGAGGCCAGATGCTCGGTCTGTTTTATATGGAGTGTTTCCGAAGAACTTAAAGTCTTTACACAGTGAAACTTCAGATGTTGTTCACCTGCCTTGTGTAGTCCGGCTGTATTGAACCCTGCAGCGTTCCCCCTGTGTAGTTGGTGTTGCCATTTGTGAACACAGCAACTAAAACAACCAGACCGAGACCATCTTGAGGACGTGGTCTTGGTCCTGCATTCAAACAAAGTCTGGAGCAGTTAATTTGTTTTTGGAACATGATCCAACCCTGATTCGACCAAACCACCAGCTGGAGAACTGTGTAGCAGTGTTTGTGTCCCATGTGTAACTCAGTTAGTGTTGTTATCTGTAGTGAGTCTGTGTAACTGCGTCCAGTAGTTTAGTGTGGAAGTTTTAAAGCCCAACTCTGTTCTCTTAATCAAGTGGTTTTTTGTTTGTTTTTTTAAATTGACTTTTTATTGAGGAATTTTTTAACATTTTATACAGAACAAAGAACAGGAACAGTTGGGGGGTACCTAAACCACACAGCATCTTTTTTTTCACTTTGCATCATCATTTGCAGCAGTCGTTGTTAGTTAAACTTTAGTTTAACAACAGCTTTATATAAAGTCAGATCTTATAGGCTTGACATATTCTGTCTATTTTGACCAAGTTTTATAAAATGAGTCCATTTGCAATTTTAGTTGAAATGTCACTTTTTCCACTTTGTAGATTTCTTGTATAATGTTGATCCAGTCCTCATTTCCTGGTTGCTAAGACTTGAGCCATCTTCTGCTAATGGCCTTTTTTCTTGCTGCTAAAAGAATATAAAGCAGTTTCTTGTCTCCGTTGCTAAAGCCGTCTAGTATTATGTTACAGAGAAACACAGTTTCAAATAAAAAGGGGAAAACAATTGAGAACAGATTCTGCACATGATGATGAATCTCAACCCAATAATCAAGTGGTTTTATTGACCATCGTTACCAGTTTCCTGTGAACTCTGAAGTTTATTATGAAAAGTGGAGTCACATTATCGTCATTTTTCTCGTTAGAAAAGAAACCGAACGAAAGGGAAACGCTCCGAGTTTAGAAACTCGTCAGCTGATCAGCACTGAAGCAAACAACCTACAGGTGCATCTCAATAAATTAGAATATCATAGAAAAGTTTATTTATTATTATTATGTCAGTAATTCAATTCAAACAGTGGAAATAACACATTATATAGATCCATTACACACAGAATAAAACATTTCATGTCTTAATTTATTTAATTTCTTCAAAGTATAATGATTATGGCTTACATTTAATGATGACCTAAAGTTCAGTGTCTCAAAAAATGTTAATATTACAAAAGACCAATTTTAAAAAGTATGTCCATCTATATGACTCAATACTTGGTTGGGGCTGTTTGACTTGAACTACTGGAAATTGACTTTTCCATCCTATTCTAATGTATTGAGATGTTCCTGTGATGTTCCCTGAATTCCACTTCAGTTAAATGATGTAAAGCCCTCTGCAAAACAATTGCAAAACTCAGCTTGTGAGACTAGTTTCAGCCAATCAAAAGCTGATAATGTGTCGGATGATAATGTCAAAGTATGAGGTGACCTGAAATATGATAAAGAGATGCAAATGTAGTTAAAATAACACTTCCCACTTGATATAATCAAGCAAATCAAAAAAATACATGATCATGTAAAAAATGAATGAAATAAACTACCAAATTGTGTTTTATTAGACTGATTTATTTTGAAACTGCTTTGTTTAACTGTCAAGTTGCACAGAAATAATGTTTCAGGCAATTTTTAACCTGCAACTAGTTTGAAAGTCTAATTGTGTAAAGCCTCGGATGCTCTTGAGGAACTTTATTGGGTTTATATTGGTTTTAAAAGGCTATTTGGATACTTAAATGCCGTGTCAGGGAGTTTTTTTTTGACTGCTTTACAGCTTTCAGAATAAAAATCAGGAAGCTGCGGTGCACAATATGATTAGTATATTTGTGGTTTGTCAGGAAGCTGTGAACCCAGAAGTTTATTATGAAAAGTGGAGTCCTAATGTAAAAAATGAATGTAATTAACTACCAAATTGTTTTATAACAGAGATTTATTTTGAAACTGCTTTGTGTAACTGTCAAGTTCCACAGAAATAAAAAGTTTTATGCAAGTTGCAACCTGCAACTAGTTGTGTGACAGTTTAATTGTGTAAAGCCTCGGGTGCTCTTGAGGAACTTTATTTGGTTTGTATTGATTTAAAAAAACCTCCCAGGGTTTTCTTCAGCGTGGAAATAGTTAAAACAGATCAATCGTACCTCCAAATTATACTTAAGTGGCGTGTCAGTGAGGTTTCTTTGACTGCTTTACAGCTTTCAGAGTAAAAGTCAGGAAGCTGCGGTGAAATAAATCATTATTATATTTTGTGGTTTGTCGGGAAGCTGTGAGTTCCCTTCCAGAGAACACGTCACACAGAAGTTCCCAGGGTTTCATCCCTTTCACTTCCCCGTTTCACTAGAAAACACGTCTTTGGTTTGATTATTTACTTAGAAGAAGTGACCTCAGAGCAGGACTCTCCCCTCGGTGCTCATCTCTAATTGACTGTGCTGTTTTTATTGCTCACAGTAGAGAGCTGAACTCTGCTAGTTTGAATCAGTGCAGCTTTTTTGGGGGGGAAAAAAGGCTCCTCAGACAGGTTTTATGTGTCTAAAAGCTTTCCTGGAACTCCTGATGGAAAGAATGAAAGAAAAAAATGACTGAATGCAGCTTCAGTTCCTCTAACAAGTCGTTTTATTCAGTGAAACCACGTGTCAACTCAAGTGTGGTGAGCACAGCCATATTTCTTGGGAAACTGTTTATTTTCAACACAAATATGGAGAATAACTTACAAATTAAAGGTTTTAAACCACAGTAGAAACATCACCAAAGCCTTAAACTGTTTATTTAAGTATTCCTGCACTGAAGAATTTAAACCATATTTGATCAAGCTGGAAAAAATAGATTCAAAAGAGAGCAGAAAATAAGACCTGACCTAATAAAAAAGAGTTTTTTTTATCATTAATTAGAAATATTCAAACAAAGTCTGGTGATAAACTATTTTTTTAAAAACTGAAATAATGCATTTAAATAATTATTTTATTTCTTTTTGTTGGACTACATGGACGTTCATTTGAAAAATCACATTTTCAAAATAAATAAATGAACACCATTTGATTGAAATACACAATTTATATATATTACAATGTTCTTGTTAGCGAAACATTGTATTATTTTATTCTTATTGAAAGAAAAATCTATTTTTCTTTATTTATATTATTCTTTGCACATGCATTAGCTGTCAGGTTTTTTTTTTGTCTTGCTTTTGTTTTTATAAAAAATCCAAATAATAATATTTATTATATATATATATTTAATATAAAATTTATTTTTGACATTCTTGTTAGCGAAACATTGTATTATTTTTTCTTACGGAAAAAAAAATCTATTTACTTATTTATTTTTATTTATTTATATTATTCTTTACATGTGTGTTAGCTGTGGGGGTTTTTTTTCTCAATTTTTTTTTTTTTAAATCCAAATAATAATTTATATTTATTTTTGACATTTTGTTACTGAAAAGTTGTATTATTATTGGGTTTTTTTTTTCAAAATCAATTTATTTATTTATATTTTTCTTTGCACATGTGTTAGCTGTGTTTTAAAAAATCCAAATAATAATATATATTTAAATTTATTTTTGACATATTGTTGTTACTGAAAAGTTGTAGTATTTTAATATTATTATTTTTAAATCTATCTTCTTAAATCTATCTTAAATGTATTTATTTACTTTTTTGTTTTGCTTGTGTGTTAGCTGTGTTTTGTTTTTATAATATAAAAATAAGTCTTGTCCCACAGTGTATGACCCATAAAAGACCAAATCCAATATCCAGACACAGGCTTTTAGGTGTTATTAAATAAATAAAAGTAGCAATGTTCTAAAAACAGCTAGTCAAGCAGAAAAAGCAGACACATCAACAATCATGATAAAAATAAAGGAAATCCCCTTTTTTTCCTCAATTAACACAGGAGGAAAAAAAAGGAAATCCCCTTTTTTCTTCATTTAAAACAGGAGAGAAAAAATAAGGGAAATCCCTTTTTTCTTCAAATAAAAGAGGAGAAAAAAATTAGGGAAATCCCTTTTTTCTTTAATTAAAACATGAGAAAAAAAATAAAGAAAATCACCTTTTCCCTCATTTTAAACAGGAGGAAAAAAATAGATAATACAATTAAATCACACAACCAATAAATAAATAAACACATAAATGTTCTTTAACAGGCAATACCCTGTCAGTCCAGTCCCTTAAATGATTTTCTGTCTATTAAAAAATGCCTAGATGCTTTAATGGTAGAAAAAAGCTTTTTATACTGGCGTCTTGTTGGCTAAAATGCCATAAACACAGCCGGTTACATCGTACAATATCTGTAGCTGACCTTGATCATTTTAGCTGCACTTGCTAAGTCACTACTGTAACCACGGTGACAGATCTACTGCCACCACTGTGCAGGTGTTGTAATAATATTTACAGCTCTGTTCTGTAGTTTATTACATGTTACACAACCACTGGCTCTCTGCAATAACAGCCTGATTATTAATGTGTTAAGTGACGTCTGGCTTCGGTCCAGATTCCACTGTTGGAGACACATTTTGTTCTTTGTTTGACAGACAGCTGATGTGTGTTTCAGCCAGAACAACAATAAAACGCTGATCCACTGAATGAATTGGCCGCCCGGCCCTCGTTGTTTGACTGACAGGTGATCTGTGGGAAATACAGAAACGCAGAAACAACACAGTTATTACAGCAAATGAGTCAGAGGTGGAAAGACACTGAGGACATTAACTAAAGGACTACAGTAAAAGACAAGGACTATTTTTAATTTATACTTCTACTCCACTGCATTTATCTAAAAGCTTGAATTAAATAAATAAAAAATAAGATTTTTGCAAACAAAAAATATTCAGAGTTCAATATAAGTTTATTAAAAAAGATATATATATATATATATATATATATATATATATATATATATATATATATATATATATATATATATTATATTTTTTCGTGTCTTAATATATTGTTTTTATAATTTTATTAGTTTTTATTTAATTATTATATTAGAAATTATGTTTAAGAAATATTATTTATTCACTTTTCATATATAAAATATTCACTATTTAAATTAAAAATGTAAAAAATCTAAATATTATATGTATTCTCAATCTGAATCATTGTATTGTTTTAATGATTGTATTTTTTTATCCAATTATTATATTAGTGAGTATGTTTAAGAAATATTATTTATTCATTTTTTTATATTTAAAAAAATCATCGTTTGAATTTAAAATGTAAAAAAATCTAAATATATTATATTAAAATCAAATATTTATATTCCTTATCTTAAAAGAAAAAAAATCTGATAATGAACTGGATTCTGATTAAATTCAACTTATCATTTTATACCAGTTCAGCTGGAGCAAGAAGTTGATTAATAGTCAGTTTATAGAAAATAAAATATATAATATATATACTATTTTCACGATTTTTACAAACCAAACAATTGATTGGTTGATCGAAATAATAATCAGCAGATTAATACATAATGTGAATTATTCATTAGTTTTAAAATGAACTTGTACAAAACTTGAAAAAAATACTCAATATAATGTGATCTAAGACCCAGAAAACCTGGAAATCCTCAAATGTAAGAAACTGGAAGTATCAAATTTGTGGTAGTTTTGATTTAAAAACACGTATATTGTGTATATTTTCCTGATGACACTTACTTGGTTTGACTTACTGTAAGTGATATTTTCAGAAATGACCCGAAAGTCAAAGGAAGTTGACTCTAAAATAAGATTTTTCTTCGGTCAAACGTCATGAAAGAAGCTTAAATCTGAAGCTGCTTTAAATATCCAAACGTGACGTTACATCATGTGTGTTTTCAGCTGCAGAACAAGCCAAGAAATGCAAACTTCATATCTCCCTGTCAAGGGTGTGTGTGTGTGTGTGTGTGTGAGCGGTGACGTCCTCAGACGACATAAAGTAAACACGTTGTGCAGTTAAACAAACTGTAAACTTCTATATACGTCTGACACTCGACCAGGGAAACCCCGACCAGACGCTCTCAGGATGTAAGAGGTGTAATTACAGCCTGAGCACGGCCGCCTCTCAGCTGCAATAATGCAGCACCGTGTGTGTGTGTGTGGTGAGTGAGCATGTGTGTGTGTGTGTGTGTGTGTGTGTGTGTGTTTCGAGGTGGTAAACACACGTGCAGTGCCCAGGTGAGCACACAGCGATAAAAGAGATGAAAGCTGTTTGAGATTTTCTCTGCTGACGGATGAAAAGCCTCTTTGAAAGTCACACACTTTGACTCTTACACACACACACACACACACACACACACAAACACATACACACACACACGCACACTCACGTTTGGTCTCCTGTTATTGTGAGGTCAGACAATGAGTTTGAGCCAAATCCTGTCTCTATAATCCCTTAAATTAACCCTGAAACAAACACCACAATCCCCTAAAACAAACCAAATTAAGCCATTATCTCAAAACCTGAAGCTAATTTTAATGAATTTAACTCAATGCTTCTTTTTTAGAGTTGTTAAATCCACAATCCAGTTGTTTTTTTTTTGGTGGAAGAAGTAGTCAGACCCTTTACTTTTGTAACAATATTAATACCACCTTTTGGAAATACTCTGTTAACAAGGAAAACCCCTGATGTTCACAGTTCAAGTATTAAAAGTTAAGAAAAAGTCCCCTGTGGCTCTTCCTGCTGATACTATTGTTTTATTTTCTATATCATAGATTATTTTTACTCATGCATTTAGGGGGAAGTGATGGAAATAGAGAACTGGTACGAGTTGAAAACCAGTTCATTGGAATCATATGTCTCTGAATGTATCATTTCCTTTAATCAATGCCGTTCTTTCTTTTATCTGCCAATTGTGCATTGCAAAACAATGACGTCAATGTCACGCGCCTCTGGAAACTTCAAGTCAAGAAATGGTCCAAAATGTGGATTTCATTTCACAAAGAGAGATGACAACAGTGTAGTCTCAAGAAAGAGTGGAAACACCAGCATTACTCTGTTTCCCAGCTGTGCAGCATTGAAAGTAACTGTTGTCATTAAAACTTGCTTGGTCATTTGCTATTACATTTTTTGCATTCGAGAACTGATAAAAATAGTCAAAAGTCCCTCCAAAATACAACATTTAGACATCAAAACCTTTGAGGAACACCAGAGAGAAAATCCATGCTGTGATTCAGTTTCAAAAACTTTTGACATTTTGGAGATTTCTGCAAGAATTACATTATCCAGTGATTGTATGACGAGCACTTGTGTTGTGTAAACTGTTGAGAAACCCCCTTATTGTCAGTATCTAGGTCTCTAGTTTATGGTTGTAAAGTGTCATGAGGCTGTGATTATCCTAGAGGTCACAGCAGCTCATTTTATACACTGAGCTCAAGTTTCACTGACTAACATCATCACACATGAAGAAAACTGGACTCATTGAATCCACAAGAGTCTCAGCTTTCCAGTCAGACCTGATTCATGCAGCTCACAGACTGTTTAGGGACCCAGGATGCACCAATATTCATATATAATACATTATGATATCACTATATTAAGCCCATTGCCATGCTCAGTTTTGTCCCATAAATTGTTGCAACAATTTCCAGGTTTAGACCATTTCTTACACATATTTGGTGCCGAATTTTGCAATATTTCTACTGAAGAATATATAAAAAAATGGTCAAAAATCCCTCCAGAATATCACATTAAGACACCAAGACCTTGAGGAACACTGGAGAGGAAATCCATGCTGTGATCTGGTTTCAAAAACTTTTTTTTCAATTTGGAGATTTCTACAAGAATTACATTTTTCAGCGATTGTATGACGAGCACTTGTGTTGTGTAAACTGTTGAGAAAACCTCTTATTGTCAGTATCTAGGTCTCTAGTTTGTGGTTGTAAAGTTTCATGAGGCTGTGATTAAAGTTGAGATTAAAGTAAAGTGAGTTTCACTCACTAACATCATCACACATGAAGAAAACTGGGCTCATTGAATCCACAAGAGTCTCAGCTTTCCAGTCAGACCGGATTCATGCAGCTCACAGACTGTTTAGGGACCCCAGTGAGCAGAAATATTAAAATACAGTAGGCAAGAATATCTCATTTTGCTGTAAGAGAAAAACTAAAATAATCCATTTTTATTCAGATATCTTGAAGTCAGAGGCCAGAGTGACCTCCACACCACAATATAGCCTTGAACAGTACTTTAATAAGAAGGTGGATGAAGAAAGGACTCATGGGAAATGTAGTTATTATGTGCAGTTGTGTGATATTGTCCGGGCAGCTGGTTTTATGAGTCCTACAGTAGCACCGATGATTGTTTCTGGAACACAATGAGAGGCTTTGTGTGTCAGATAAAGAACATGTGCACACGTGTGTTATGCGTGCATGTGTGTTTATTTGTTTTGTGGAGCCGTGCCACGCCTTTGATTAAGGTTATGGGTTT